>NC_135332.1:105945747-106251537 GCF_023851605.1 Tamandua tetradactyla | reverse complement strand
ATATAATGGTAGATTTTTTGGAATCTGTTTTGAGTATGGACAATGGCTTCATCATGGAGAAAGTTCTATTAATGTGAATGAAAGAACAACACCTTCTTAGAATGAGCTAATTCTTATACATGAAGAATTATAAAGTCACGTACACTGTTAGGAGTACTCAGTTAAGAAAGATATCAATAGATATTCCAGAATAAGTTCTAGGGAAATGGGGATATATGGAGAGTACCAGGAATTGTTCATTTGAATACAGCCTTGTTGCATCTGTTTCCTAGAGAGTCAGACAGTCATGTTTTGCTCAGAAATAGCAGCAGCAGCAACAACAAGATAACTGGCATACATTCAGATGGATGTGGAATTGATTCTAATGGACCCTGTACAAGTAATTTATGTGTTAGCCTGGACACCGAAGTCAAAGCAAACTCACCGATCATTAAATAGCATCAAAACTATGGTTCTCAAAACAGCTTGAGTTATTTAGTATCTTTGGAAAACCTCAGATGATAATAAAATATAACAAAGTTATAGTTCAAATAGTGAGCTGATTCTCAATTCCTTACCACGTGATTTGCAAAAATACCCACATACTTGCTGAGGGCAGAGAATGAGGTGTCCCCATGGACCCCTCTCTCTCTTTTTCCTATCACTTCCCCACATTCAAACCAACACTAAGATCTGCTCATTTTACATTCCAGGTCACCTGATACCTGTCTGTATCTTTTCAACTCTACCACCATGAGGAAGATTGCAAAATGCCCCTCACCCTGCAAAACTTTGCAGGTCCCTCCATCAAGAGGTGGGATCTGTTTCCCCTTCCTTTGAATCTGGACTGGCTTAGTGACTTGCTATGACCAATGGAATGTGACAGAAGAGATATTTGGGGAATTACCAGACCAGGATGCAAGAGACCTTGTGATTTCTGCTTGTGAGGAACCAAGTGATCATCGTGAGGAGGAGCCCCATTTAATCTTCATGACGACCTTAGGAGGTAGGTCCAACGCTCATCCCTATTTTAGAGATGAGGAACCTGGAGCATGGAGAGGCTGGGTACTTGGCTGAGCTTCCATACATAGTAATTGGCTGAGGTGTGATTCAAACCCAGGCATTCTGACTCTAGAACTTGCGCTTTTCAACCCCAGGCACTTAGAGATAAAAACTGGAGTTACGTTGGTCAAAGAGAATCTCATGGCAATTTGTGCCTGGAGAAGTAGTCACCCACCATACTTCTAGGTGACATGTCTCAGAGTTGTAATTACTAATACAACATATGTCTTTCTTGGCAGTCTGCAAACACAGCGAGGGCAGGACCACATCTATCTTGCTCTATGTGTCTTTCCAGTGCCTGGAAATGTACCAGACATATAGTAGATGTTTAAGAAATGATTATGGAATGGTTGGCTTTTAGAATTCATGCCTCAAAAATCCCAGCCCTCAAATTCACAAGTAGCCTCTCAGCTTTTCCTGCAGAAGTATAGAAACATTTACGTACTATGCAAAGACAAACACACACACACACACACACACACACACACACACACACACACACAAAGACACTGAACCCATTGCTTATCTGAACAACAAGTTTGCTGGAAAACTATGGTGTATTGATGTGTAGCTTTGAGAAATTATCATAATTTTTTAAAATAAGAGGACAGTAATATTTACTCATTGAGTTTCCCTCTTTGCTGTGGAGCAATGGAAGTTCATAATTGTCGTGTTTAGTTATGGTAGATTTTTCTCAGCCAGCAATTTATTTCTTTGTCTCCCTTCTTCCTCCTGTTTCTGATTATTTTCTTTGTTTTATTAATAGCTGTTTTGGTCTTTTTGTTTTTGTGCTTTCATTATTAGCTGCCTCAAATCTTTTTGGGAGTAGACAGTATATAAAAAGATCTGCAAATATATAAGTGATATATTTTGCCATTTGTTTATTAGACATATACAGCATATGAAATTGGAAATGAAATATATTCATTGTTTGAGTGATGCCTTGCCTTTCGAAGAAAGAACCAATTTCTTTTCTCGCGGCAGCAGTAGAGGCCTAACATTATGTAATGTACACAGGTAGAGAATCATCTCAGGAAAGCATTTTTCTTTTTCTGCCTTTATTTTTCTGTTCTTGCATTCAGTCTGTTCATAAGGGATTGACCCTTATTCCCAACCGTTCAAGGTTAAATCTTTTAATCTATGGGTTCTACATTGTACTGCTCCAGGATGAGGGAGAGAGCAGCTGCAGGTTTGATAACTCACTCACTGAAGCATGCTGGCTGTGGCCTCTGGGAACCAGGGAGCTGGGGGTCTTCTTTCTCACAATTGCCCTCAAGGAACATGCCTCTGACACATTCAGAGTGCCCACGTGTGTCCAGTGCAGCCCAGCCTTTAACATATTAAGAAGTAACTAAATCATCTGGTTTCATACTTCACTGACACTGAGCATGTGGCAGTGAACCCTTTTACTCAAAGAGTGAAAGCTTACGCTTCTTTCTTTAGTTCAGCAATAAATATTTATAGGATTAGCAGCCCATTGTAAATGGGATAACCAAATGCATTCTAATGCAAAACTGCAGGCTGCTTATCTAGCTGTTTGACAGATGCAATTACAGTGCCAATTCTCTCTCTGTGCCCTTCTGTTACTGCTCCCTGGATCATCCATGATGGATCCTCTGTGGATTTTTCTTTATTTATTTGTTTTTAACTTTTTTAAGCATCTGCTTTATACAAGTTTAGATATATCAACTATTCTGTAAGTATTCCGACAATACTAGCTATGTCTGTCCTGATTTGAAAATGCTTTGTTTTTCAATAGAGCAGAAAAGTAAAATCTCATTTAAAATCATCTACAGCTACTTAATTATGTTTTGTTTGCAGTAAGAGACAGTGCCTTTAATTATCTATGTATAATAATATTGTATTCAATTTCTCCCATTTATGTAAACCTTTTTTTTCAGAGGAGTTCCACACATCTGTGAATCTCAAGCAAATTTATTTTTATGGGCATGTCGGTGTTGGTAACGTCATTATAATTAGCTGAATTTATTGAATACATATGAAGTGTCAAGCTCTGTGCTTAGCTCCTTGCATACAATCTGATTTCAGTCTTGCAGTGACCCAGTAAGAAAAGCACTACTGTTGTCTTAATTTCATAAATAAAGTGGAACCTCATCAGTTACCTAGGATAAGAGTAGAGCTGAAATTCCAACTGGAGTATGTCTGTTCCTACTATTGATGAAAAGCCAAGATGGTGAGGGTTGAATTGATTCACCTAGGACCCAAAAGCAAAGATTATGTTTCGTTAAGTAAGTGATGCAACACGTATCCTTCCATAGGAGATGAGTAGTGAAGCAGTACTTGGCCACACTCTGTGCAGGTGCTTGATACCACTCATTTTGGAAAGCAGGTGGCAATCCCTTATGAGTACTGGGATGGGGCAGGAATTTAGTGGAAATTTCTGATCACAAGCTCCTCTATCCCACATTGTATAAATTTGGCAGGTACTTAAAAATAACAAACAAAAAACAAACAAGAAACCACAAAACACTTATTCCAGGTGGGGTAAAAAAATGCAATAGCATATTACCGAATGTGTTTATTTTAATCATTTATTCATTCTATCAACATTATTATACTAGCAAGTTTTTATTATATTGTGATTTTCATATGCCTAGTTTAAGTAATTATATAAGATTACCTGAGATTGTTAGGGGGGCACCAATTTCTATTCCTTTTGTATATATTTGGAAGGATTCTTGAGTGAGTTTGGGAACATTTGAGTACAGCCCTTCCCCCATTTTGGTGGTGTGTGGGAGGGGTGAGAGAGCCAGCTTACCTGCAGGAAATATGCATTGTCTGCTCTCTACCACTTATTTCAGTACTGGCCCTGGGCGGAGAGACCTGTTTGCCCAGGTGTGAGTATGCCTAATTTGGGAAGCCCTGAGTAGGAAGCCCTTTTGGTTGGCTGTCTAAGGCCATGCTCTTTACCTCCGTCTAGGCAGAACAAAGCTCATCTTCTGATTTCTATGTGTGGGCTTCCTGTGTCTTTTCCTCACTTCATTTAAACTCAGAAAGAAAAGAGAGAAGTGATAAATTGTTAGTTGGAAACTTTCTAAAAATGACAATATCTCTATTCATGCAGCATTATTTTTAACAGAAAAAAACAAACAGTAAAAGACTGAATGCTTGGCTGTTAAACTAGCCTTGCATTCCTGGGATAAATTCCCTCCAGTCATAGCATATATTTCAGTTTACTGTTTTTATTGAAATATAGTTCACATACCACACATTTCATTCCTTTAAAGTATAAAATTCAATGATTTTTAGCATATTAACAAAGCTGTGCAATCATCACCACAGTTTACTTTTTAAACATTCACACCACCTCCCCCCAAAACTCTGCGCCCATTACAGTCACTCCCATCCTCTCCCCAGCACTAGGCAACCACTGCTGTCCTTTCTTATCTCTCTATATTTATATATTCTGGACATTTCATAAAAATGGAATCATATAATATGTGGCCTTTCATAACTGGCTTCTTTCACTTAGCACAATGTTTCTGAGGTTCATCAATGTTCAGAGGTTCATCATGTATCAGTATTTCGTTCCATTATTTTTTTTATTGCTGGAAAATATTCCATTGTATAGACAAACCATATGTTATTTATTCATTCATTGTAGTTCAGGAACATTTAAGTTGCTTCAATTTTCCAGTTCTTATGAATAATGTTACTATCAACATTTGTGTACAAGTTTTTTGCATGGAAACAGGTTTTCATTTTATTTTGATATTTATCTAGGAGGGTAGTTATTGGTTTGTGTACACATTTTTTTGCATGGAAATAGGTTTTCATTTTTTTTATATATATACCGAGGAGGATAATTATTGGTTTATATGGTGATTCTATGTTTAACCTTTTGAGGTACTGCTAGACCATTTTCCAAAGTAGTTATACCATTTTACTTTCCTACAAGCAGAGTCTGAGGGTTCCCATTTCTCCACATTTGGTGACCAACATTTATCATGTCTTTTTTCTATAGTCATCCTAGTAGTGTGAGGTAGTATCTCATTGTGGTTTTGATTTGATATTAATTCTTTTCCTATGTTGCTAGATTAAGTATGCTAATTTCTGATTAAGGATTTATATATCTATTTTCATATGGGATATTGGTCTTTAATTTGCATTCTTGGGATGTCTTTGTGTGGTTTTGGTATCTTAGCAATATCAGCCTAAAAGAAGGAGTCGGAAAGAGTTTCTTCTATTTTCTGAAAATGTTTATAAAGGGTTGTTTCTTCTTTACATAGTTAATAGAATTCTTCAGTGAAGCTATCTGGTCATATCACAGGCTTTTCTTTGTTGGATGATTTTAATTACTAGCCCATTTTATTTATTTACTCTTAGGGCCTATCCATATTTTATTTTTCTTCTTGAATCAAATTTAGCAGTTTACCCATTTCATGTAAGTTGTCTAATTTGTTGACATAAAGCTGTTCATAGTATTCTTTTATACTATTTTCAATTTCCATAAAGTGGGTAGTGATATGATATCCTCCTTTCATTTCTGATTTTGGTTATTTATACCTTCTATCTTTTTTCTTCTGGTCAATATATTTAGTCATTAATTTTGTTGATCTTTTCAAAGTACCAAAGACAAATTAATACCAATACCTACATGATTTATTTGAAGCTTTCCTTCTTTTATGATTTGTCCATGTATAGTATAAATTTCCATGTAAGAACTGCATTAGCTGAATCTCATAAATTTATTATGCTATATTTTTGTTTTCATTCAGTTTAATATTCCTGTGCTCAAAGAACATACTTCGAATAATTTTAATCCTTTTTAATTTATTGAGACTTGTTTTATGACTTAACATATGGGCTATTGTAGGAATGTTCCATGTGCACTTGAAAGGAATTTGCATACTGCTATTGTTAGGTAGAGTAGTCTATAAATGTCAGGTCAAGTTGGTTGTCAGTGTTTGGAGATTTTATGTAACACTGCTGGTTTTCTGTCTAGTTATTTTATCAATCATTGTGAGTGGGGTATTGAAATTTCAAACTATATATTTTTAAATATCTATGTTTCCTTTCAATTCTCTCAATTTTTGTGTAATGCCTTTTGGGATTTTGCTGTTAGGTGTGTATATATTGTCTTGATGCACTGATGCTTTTATAATTTTGAAATTCCCTTTTTGTCTCTGGTAATATTTCTTTCTTGAAGTCTATTTTCCCTAATATTAATATAACTAATTCAGCTCTCTTACAGTTACTGTTTGCATGGTACATCCTTTTTCATCTTACACTTTTCAAACTTCATGTGTTTTTGAATCAAAAATGTACCCTTTATGTATAGCATGCAGTTGGATCTTGCTTCTTAAAACATTTATTCTGACAACTTCCATCTTTTGATTTAAGTGCTTATTCCAACTTTGTTGATCTTTTCATAGTACCAAAGGTAAATTAATGCAAATGCTTACACGATTTATTTGAAACTTTTCTTCATTTATGAAGAAAATAACTATCTTACACTTATATGTATTTATATCCTTCGTTTTACACCTGCCATTTTGCCATTTCTTTTCTCTATGCTTCTTGATTTTTTGGTTTCTTTGTTCCTCTTTTGCAGACTTCTTTTTTTTTTGGTAAAATATTGTTTTTATTATACCATCTAAACTCCTCTCTTGATTTAAGGCTATATTTTAAAAGCTATTTTCTTAGAGGTCTTTTAAGGATTATAATTTGCATCTTGGTTTATTGCAATCTGATTTTCTGTTTAATGCTGATATTTTTGGTTATTTATAAAAATTTTGCTCCACTATAGCTCTATTTCTTCTCCTTTCCTTTGTGTTATTATTGTCACATATAGTACATATAAATATTTAGAGACATATATATTACAATTATTGTTTTATACAATCTTACATCTTTTAAAGAAATTAAGAAAAGAAAAAAGATGAAATACATTTATACAGTCTTTTATATTTATGTACGTTTATAATTTTTTTATGCTCTTCATTTCTTTCTTTCATTCAAATTACTATCTTATGTTATGTTCTTTCAATCTAAAGAATACTCTTTAGAATTTATTGTAAAGCAGGTCTTTCAACAACATATTTTCTCAGTCTTTGTTTATCTGGGAATATTGCTATTTCATCTTTATTTTTCATCTTCATTTGTTGGATCTAGAATTTTTAAGTTGACATTTTTCTCTTTTAGCACTTCAAATGTCAATCTCTTGCTTCTCAACTCCATTTTGTTCCAGTGAAAAGTAAGCTGTTACTTCTATTGTGATTTCTTAATATGTTATGCATTTTCTTTTACTGCTTTCAATACTTTACCTTTTTCTTGCAATAGTCTGGCATTGTTAAATGCTTATTTTTATCCTGCTTGGGGTTCAGTTTGTTTCTTGGGATCTGAAGATCAATTTAATCATCAAATTTGATTTGGGAAGTTATGGACCATTACTTATATAAATATTTTCTTCTCTTTCTCATCTCTGGAACTGCAATTACATTTTTGTTGGTATTTGATATTGTCTCAAAGATCTCTGTGGTTCTGTTCTTGTTCTCTAAATTTCTTTTTTGTTCATCAGATTGGAAAATTCCTACTTGCCTTTCATCAAGTTCATTGATTCTTTCTTCTGCCATTTTTAATCTATTAAAATACATTAAAACCAAATAACCAAATAACCATTTGGTTCTTTTACAATTTTTATTCCTTTATTGAGATTTCCTATTGTTGAGTCCTTATCATCATATTTTACTTTAATTATTTAAATATCACTTCCTTTAATTCTTCAGACATATTTATAATAGGTGCTGTGAAGTCTTTGTGTGCTTAGTACAACATCAGAGCCCACTTAGGGACTATTGGTTTTTCTTGTCCTGAGTATGAATCTCAGTTTTATTTCTTTGCATGTCTAATAATTTTTGCTAAAAATAGACATTTCATATATCATAGCAGGTCTGTGTTCTGCCTTTTTCCTCTGTGGATTATGATAGTTGCTGGTTTGTTTTATTTGGTTTTGTTTAAAAATGATTGATCTGGGATTAATATGTGATGTGACTGATGAATCTTCTGCTGTGTTTAAAAAACTATTTTTTTTTATCATGGATTCCTAGAGGTCATAACTGTGTCTGCATATCTTAGTTGGCAGCCAATGATTTGTCAGAGGTTTGCATAAACTCCTCTTCTGTTCTCTGCTGATTCGTCTGAGTGTGGGTTGGGGAGTGTTTTCAAAGTGCAAGCACATTTCAAGTTTTCCCACCTTTCACTTTCTGTGGTGCATGTTTTTGCAGTTGCCTAGTCAGTCAGGGATGTTTGGAGAGCTTGAGCCCTCTTGAGTCTCCCCTGCATGTTGGTAGCCTCCCAGTATTATATAACATAAGGTAATCATGGGAATGATGTCCCATCACTTTTGCCATACAAAGTAATATATTCATAGGAACGGCATGTCATCATCTTTTCCATATTCTATTCACTAGAAGCAAGTCACAGTTCTTGCCCAGACTTAAGAGAAAGGGAATGCCAGAGAGGAAGAACCATTGATGTCACTTTATAGCCTAAAGAAAGGTTCATTGGGGACCTCAATACCTTCACATCTTGTGGTGGAAGAAGGGAAATGTGGAAAGTGGGAGACTTTTCAGAGGATGACTCAATTTCTAAACCGTTTAGAGGAATCACCTTAACTCTTATAATTGGCCAAAAATGATCTAGAGTAAATGCGATTTTAGAAACTTTGGGTCTGATGACAGAGAAGTCTCCTTGAACCAGAGGAAGAGAGAAATTATAGGATGCTGAAAGTTATTTTTTTTGAAATGGTAAGAAGGAGCAAAATGACTTAAGAAATATTGAAATGGGATGGGAGCCCTGGCTTTTCAGACCGTCTCCTTGAAACCTTTTTAAGGACTGTCTGGTCAACTGTTTTGCAGAATTTAGCTTGTTGATTCATTGGTGATTTTTTTGTACTGGCTTAAATGAATCAAATGAAAGAAAAGTTTTGGGCATCATGTAGTCAGAACTTCAATCTATAGCTGTTTATAGGAATTGACATACCACAAATGTGGGGGGTGAAAGGGCACCAGAGTGCTTTACTGCCTATTGGTATTTTCAATTAAATTAATCACTACACAACTTATTACTTCTTAAGTTACTTGTCTGGATAATTGGAGGCAGACATTTGTGTCCACAAAACCTAGATGCTCTAATTAGTGCCTGGAATGACTTTTGAACTTGTCCTTTGTATCTTTTCAACTAGGAAGTTTATTTGCAATAAAATCTTCCCCTATACCAGAAAAATTTGTATTTTATCACTGAACTAAAATATGAATTCTATGAGTTAGCAATGAAATCTAAATTGAAGCAGAAAGAAATGAAAAAAAAAAACCAGTCAGTTTTGGACAGATGTGATTTTATTTACAAGAGTGTCCATTTCCTGAAATGAAAGGAATTCCAAATTAAAAGAATTAATTTAACATGGATGCCCATAATTATAATACTTTGAATATGTTAAAATTACAAACCATACTCTTTTAGAGCATCACTTTCTATTTTGAAAGGTGTGAATTTCTATCTGATTGTAAAAACAGGTATCAGGAACTTGAGCTTTGAAACCTGCATGACATTAAAAAATAGCAATCTGCTGCATTTTACCCTATTTGTTAAATTTTTGAAATTTAAAAACAAAATCAAACTTCTTGGTATGGACACTAATGACAAGGAAGCTAACTTTTTCCCTCACCTATATTTAGAACCAATGTACCTCTAGGAGTCCTTGGTTGGAATAGGTTTTGTTGCAACAGACAATGCCACTGCTGAAACTGTTATTCCCTTTTGACAACTGTGCTCTTCTCAGTTCCAAGTCCATGTCCATTTCCCATGAGAGAACTAGGGCAGGGAAGCAGTATTCCTGCTAGGTCACTTTAACTTCTACTTCTTTCCAGGTTATACCTTATGGGGCAGAAACTGTCCGAGGTCTCAAGGTTTCTTCCCCATTGGTAGCTTTACCAGGAAATAGAACTAGGTTTTGCATTGGCATAAAAAGCCAGAGCTAATAAACCTACAGCAGCTACTAATTCAAATTGTGTGTTACATATAGCATCTCCTACTTGATGGAGGATTGAACTCAGCCCTGCCTCCTCCTCAGACCAGCCCCTCCTATAATATCCTGCAAGCACATTGAGTTTTGGTTGCTATAACCTTGAGTGCATCCTGCCTCGACACACTTTATTTTGGAAAAAGAGCACATACCCAAATGTTTCCCAAGTATTTCCGCACAAACCCCTAACACTTTGCCACCTTTGTCCTTCAACATATATAACCTCTGTAGAGTGGTTTCAATGGGTTCAGGCATTTGTGAATGAACTTCTTGCCATGTTACTGTCTTTAGGAGGTGGCTGTAGCTCTCTGTAAGCAAGTTACCCTAATAAATGCTTTGGACTGATCACTTGGCATTCTATACCCCTATTTTTCAGAATCACAACTGGCCCTGTTGTAGGGTGGTTTTGACAGTCCCAATTGGGTCTTCCCCTATTTCTTCTTTCAGGGCAAGTTCTGCTGCCAATTCCATGGGATGCAACACAAATAGGATCTTGTCAGCAAAGTAGCAGTAAAAATATCTATGATATCCTATCAGATGAGGTTTTGGGACATGGTTTGGATGGCAGTCTCCTAGTGAACAAATCATAAGAGCCAGATGCAAATGAGGAGTAGATACTCTGTGACACTCAGGAGGCAGGACTAATGCCAATAGATCAAAGTTCCAAGTTGATGGATTTTGGTTCTACAGACACAAAATCATTTTTCACACTTAGAGCAGTTCAGTAATGGATGGGTCTGCCTTGAGGGTTAATGAGCTATGTTCGAGCAGAGGCTGCATCACTATTTGTCATAGACCCACAGTGCCCAATAGATAAATAATGTGAGCTACATGTGTAATTGTAAATGGTTTAGTAACCACACTCAAAAAATAAAAAGGAGTAGGTGAAGCAAATTTTTATACCATATGTATAGTATTTAAGATTATATTTTAAGAATATAAATATAAAATGTACCTGGCAATGTATTTGGAATAATATAAAAGCTTCTACATATAATCAATAAAGAAAAATTACCAAAGAGCTATTTTACATTCCTTTTTCATACTAAGTCTTCAAACTCTGGAGTGTAATTTGCACTTACACCACATCTCATTTTGGACCCACCACATTTCGGTGGCTCTGTGACAACATGTGGATGTTGGACAGCACAGCTGGAGGGGATGACCAGTGCCATGGGACTGGGCTAGATGAGTCCAAAGTTCCCCTCCAGTGGAAATGATCGAGCATCCAAGTAAGTAGAAAGTAACGCTCAAAAGTTAACAGATTGATCAATTCTTAAAATTTTGGTGAAAACATGGAACTGATGAGAGAACTCTCTTCAAACTGATTTAAGCCATAAAGGGGTATTTATTGACTGATGGAGGTGAAAAGTCCAGGACGAGAACTGTACAGGCATCATTCCACCCAGAATTTCATCCACCTGTCTGTTTCTCTGGATTTCTCTCTTTCTTATATCTCTGCTTTTCCTTCGGGTAGTGGCTGTCAGCATTTGCAGGCATACGACCTCCTAATTCAGCAGCCCAGAATGGAAGAGTTTATTTCCCAATAGTTGAGAAACCTTGAGTTGAGTTCCCTCACATGAACATCTGAGTCAATCATTGTTCTTGGGGGTAGAATGCACTGATTGAAGTTCCTTGGGTCTAATTCTGGAGCTGGAGGGTAGTGGATTCAGCCCCACCTTAACCAGAGCCCACATTTGCCACACAGAAGAGAAGAGTAGGGCCTTGTTAGTCTGGCTTTAACTAAAAAGTTAACTGAGGTGCTGTTATCAAAAGGTGGGAGCATGAGAGCTGAATAGGCAAAATAGTAGACGGCCACTACTCCTGACAGTAGCATGTACCATTGATTTCCTGCTTCACCTGATCTTGGCTTACCTGCATTAACTGAAGCATGGTGGACAGTTCTAGACATCAGCTGCTTCCCATCTGAAGCCCCCATGTCCTCCAGAGGGCTTTCTCTGGCCCCAAAGAATGTCAGGGATTTCCCACTCCTAGGGAAATCCTCAACCAGAAAGGGATGAAATTAAATGGATAAGTACTTTACCTTCCCCACCTGTCAGAGAATTCTGAGTGTGCCCATTTTAGTTTGCTAAAGCTGCCAGAATGTATTATACCAGAAACAGAATGGCTTTTTAAAAGGGGGATTTATTAAGTTGCAAGTTTACAGTTCTAAGTCTATGAAAATGTCCAAACTAAGGCATCCAAGGAAAGATACCTTGATTAAAGAAAGGCCAATGGGTCCAGAATACCTTTGTGTCAGCTGGAAAGGCACATGGGGACATCTGCTAGCTTCTCTCCTGGCTTCTTGTTTCATATGGATTCCCTGGGGGTGTTCTCCTTCCACATCTTCAAAGGTCTCTAGCTGTGTGGCTCTCTTGGCTCTAAAACTTTCTCTAAAATGGTTCCTCTTAAAGGGCCCCAATAAGTAACCCCACCTTGAATGGGTGGAGACACATCTTCATGGAAACCATCTAATCAAAAGTTACAACCTACAATAGGATGGGTCACATCTCCATGGAAACAATCAAAGATCCCACCAGCAATATTGAATGAAGATTAAAGAACTTGGTTTTTCTGGGGTACACAACAGATTCAAACCCCATACAGTTCCTTGACAGATTCCCAGGGGGCTGAACCCCATTGTTCCTCGTGATAACTGGCTCAACAACCCATGCTTTATTGGCTTTTCCCCTTCTTCTCACGTGTGCTTCCTGGGATCACCTCCCAAACAAATGACTTCACTCAAGTCCTTATTTCAGTATCTGGTTCAGGATAACAGAAATGAGAATACCTCTTATCCATGAATTGCATAAAAGATTTGAAATGTCTTTATATCTCATGGCAAGCCAGTTCTACAGGTCCTCTGTTAGAGGATCAGGGTACTGAAGTGATTGAGCACACACCTTTTAGAACTACCTGGCTTCAAACGTCAGTTCTGCCACTTGTTGGCTGTGTGCCCTTGGGCGAGTGATATTACATTCTCTTGCCATAGCTTACTTATGAGGATAATATCAGCATTGCTAGGAAGATTAAATGAGTTTATTTTTATGAAGAGTTTAGAACAATGCACATAATAATTGTTACACAAGTACATTTATTAGATTTTTTTTTCTTTTTCCATGTTATTCTAATCACCAATGATCATCAGTGTGTGGCTGCATCAACCTGTCATGTATCTATTATACTGAGATAGAAAATCTATCTAATTTAGTGCTAGGCCAAGAGTTATTGCTCAATTAATGTTTGTTATTGTTAATCACTATGATGGAAAATAAACAATGATGATTCAAATCATTTGCAACGTAATATTAAAGCAATTCAGAATATTTTAGCCAAACTGTGAAATTTCAACTACATTTTCCAAATATATTCTAAAAACAATAAAATAATATTAGTTGAATGCTAAAAATAATCCTGTAGAAAAAAATCCTCTGATGAAGAGGAATATCAAATACTGGGTTTAATTCAGTAAATGAAAGAATTTCATGTATTAATAATTGAATATAATATTTAATATTTATAATAATAAATATTTTAATAATATAAATATATAATATTTACATATTGATTATTTTGGGGACATATATTTAGGACATATTTGCTTGAGTATCTTTTAAAGCTTTCTTTAATTCAGTTATCTGCAATTCAATAATCTGCGAAAGCAAGACCAATTTTGGTTTTAACCAAGTTAATGTAATTAATTTACTATTACACAAAATTTGTTGAATTTCTATTAACTCACCTCTTCTTGTAGCCTAGTGCCCATACAGATACAAATTCTGACTCAATTGTTAGGAAAGCAAATCAAAATTCACCATGTTTGCTTCAGGAAAGAAACTGTTCAAATGAGAGCACACTTTTAGATTAAGAGGCAGGTGAATTCTGCTTAGCAGAACTTTCTGTCAGCCTGAAAGTTATCATAAAGCCTGAAAGAAGTACTGAAGGGTTGAAAAGGGTTGCAAGGTTAAGGGACTGAAATCTTTCTATACATTGAATTCTCACTCTCGGATTTCTCTATTTGCTTTTTTATGTAATCAAAGAACACAACATAGTTTCATGTTCAAATGGAAGTATGTAAGGACCATCTAAAATCCCATTTAGAAGAATATTACCTAGTGGTTTGGATTATCGATTTGATGATTCCCTTCATTAATGGGAATAATTTGGAAAGGAATTGTTTTCTCTGTCCAGTATATGCAGGACACAAGAATCCCAAATTTGAGAATTTTTGTTTTATACCAAATTGTCAAAAAGATTAGCAGAATTTTCAAATTGACACTTTAGAAGTTGAATATCTTTTCAAGGCTTACAATAAAAGATACGTTTATATCCCATTGTCTTTTGTTTTAAGCATTAAGGAAGCCACCGCAATAAATGTTTTGTTCTATGCCTTACGGAAGCAACCTGTGTTAAGTGCAGTAGTTTGGGGATTCACCAGAATCAAGTTCAATGCCTCCCCTCCAATTACTGACTACAGAACCTTGGACAAAACACTTATGTTTTTTATGTCCCAATTTATTCATATATAAATTAGAGATAATAAAACCTGCCACGTGTTGCTCTTGTAACTATTACATGAGATAGCGCTTCAAAGGAAGATGTCAGGCACATAGTATACACTTAGGAAATGATAGGTATGATAATTATTGTTACTATAATCATTGCCTTTTAAACCCTTTAAAACCAAGCTTAGTAATCCTAACACACAGTTTCCTATTTAACTGGATTAGTTTAGCTGATTAATTAAAGGCTACCATGTGTCCTGAAAATCCTAATTGTTTATGTTTCATTGTCTGCGGTACTTCCTTATCATCTTTGTTACTGAGCAATAATTATGTACCACAAATATTTGCTTGGATTTTATGTAAATAAATTTTAAGAGAACAATCTAGTTACAGTAACCAATTTTTAAAAACAGTACTTGCCGGTGGCTTTGTTAGCAATTTTACATTTAATCAAATGTGAATGGCTGATTTTCCAATAATTGCTTTAAGCCATTATCAAATGACAGTCAGTTCTGAGAAATTAAAGTGGCCAGGTGTCCCAATCTGAGAATGTATACCTGCTGCTAAAAGATGATGATTGATTTAGGCTGATGATGTAAGTTTTGTGAAACATCTAGAAAGAGCTCTTCAAGTAATTATCAAAATTGTTAAAAAAAAATAACCCATGAGTGTCCTCTATTCTTTTACACGTTGAGAAAAGATAACCACTACTGTTAAACAGAATCCTTGATTCACTACTTCTCAGTGACTAAGAGCATCATCTAACTCATTGCTCAAACACTAAACCTCCACTTCATCCTTGGTTTCTTTCCTTTCCTCAGCTACCATTTCCTTTCTTCCTAGAAGAACTATTGTTCAGATATTTCCTCTATTGCTCCCATTCAAGCTGATAGCATCTTCTCTCCATGTGGTCTACTGTGAGAGCATTACAATAGATTTATTTTCTTCCACTCTTATTCCCCTCCAGTCCATTCTCCAAGAGCTCCAGAATCTTCTTTCCAAAATATATATATCATGCCACCCTCATGATTGAAACACTCTAACATATTCTCAGGGCCTTAGAATCAAACTCAAATTCTGTAACATGTTTTCGAGGCCATAAATAACTTAACCCCCACTACTGCTCTGATTCCATCTTTTAGCACTCTCTCCTTTATTCCCCAAGCTCCAGCCACATGAATCTTTCTGTTTGCTCTGTCTGAAATACTCATAGCCCCACTCTTTAAATGACTTCATTTAGGTTTCAGCTCAAAGGCTTCCTAAGAGACACCTTCCCTGGCTACTTTGACATTGACTAAAGTATTGACTAAACCAATTCGATAATTTACAAACATTAAGTTCTTTTTCACAGATATCAGTGACATCTAATATTTAGAGGAAGGCAAAGGTCAAAGATTTCCTCTGCCACAACCTCGCTACCAGAAATAAATCAAGTTTCAATATAAATTAGGCCACACACACAGATATCTATCAGCAAATTGCATAAAGCCTGTCATAAAGCTTGATCTGTAAGCTCAGTGAACTCCCAGATCTCTGTCCTTTTCTGCAATCTGCAAAGCCGCTTCTGACAATATTATAGGAGATGCAGCTAAACTCTGAGTTGGAGTCAGACATAGAATCCTAAAGTTTCTGAAGAAAGGACTGGTCAGAACCCAAACCCTGAGCCCCATTCCATATGGGCTTACTGGATTTAGATGTGCGTGCAACACCGCCAGGATGCTGTAGAGTATTTCTAGTCAGCTCATATATATCTCAAGAATGATTCATTTCACTAATATAACAATATTTCTATTATCCAATAGGCTAAGTACATATTTTTTGGTATTGATCAGAGGAAGGATGCCAAAGACTTTTAGAAGCCATCTCTAACATCTGGGCTTTTATTAGAGTCATCCAAATGTGAATTACTCTTTTGATTAGGGTATTATAAGTATTAACCCACCACAACTGACCCCTCCCTATATGTGTAGTAAAACTAACACACACAGCTCATTGTTTATGTGGTAAAGTATTTTCAAGTAAATCACAGACTACATAACACACCCTAACTCATTCCTTTACAGCATCCTGTCATTTCCCCTCCTTTTGAGTCTCTGCAATTAGCTTGTTTAATTCTGTTTATATACTTATCAACATCTAGCCTATCAGTAATTATATTATACACACTGAGAGTCTATTATGCCTAAAACACAGTGCTATGCCCTTTGAGTGAGAAAAAGCAAAAATAAAATAAAATAAAATAAAATAAAATTTTGTATTCTAGTATGAATCTACTAGGAGAAATAGGGAAAAATAAATAGGAAGTAAGCAGCCATAGGAAATAGTATGTGTGATGTGCTAAACAATTCTGAAATTGTTGGTGTGGAATCAATGAACCCTCGACCTCTGTCATCAGGTCCACAACCCTCCCAGGGTGGGTCTAATGCTACCTGACCACCAGGCACTATCTCTTAACTACCATCTCAAGCCAAAATTAAACTCTTTTATAATTTCTTATTAAGTGGTAGATAAAATGAAATGACTTCTTTTTACCAGAATGACCAACTTTTCATGATATCCCTTTTTCTTGTACTGTCACTCAAATTCTACTTATCACCTAGGTTCAAAACTTGGGCTTTATCTTTGGGATTTCCCTTTCCCTTGTTTCCAGACCTAAAAAGTGTCTAACTACTGATTTTCTTTCTCCCCCATTTGTTTCTTTAGCTCCATTTTCCCTCCCACTAGGGTAGCTCAGGCCTTCATTATCTCTCACTTACCTGCCTGGATGTCCTCTCAGCTCTAAATCTTCTTCCTGAACTCAAGCCTAGAACCGCTGCTTACTCCAGCTTCCTTAAGCAAATTTCCAAGGGTATTGTTCCTCTGATCAAGAGCATTCAGTTGATCTTCATCTTTACTGAATCACACAATTTTTAAATTTAGAGTTTCAACACTCAAGATTAACCTCCAGGAATTGCTACATTTCGGCCTCCAGAACAATCCATTTCCTGAAAGTTCTGTATGGTTAAGTTTCTAAGGCATTATATTGAATAAGTCCTCATGAAGCAAACATTTATATGAAAGGTAAAAATTCAGACAATAAACTTGATGCTTTTACCATAAGTTAAAAGTATTTGGCTATTTGTCTGTTGTTTTCAATTTTCATCTGATATTTGGCCTGGAGATATATCTGATTATTTGGCAAAGACAATATAATTTTTAAAAAGATCATTTGTACCTATATTGTTTTAAGGCTGTAGAAAAATGATCACATCTTTACTGATAATGATAGCGTGCTGGAATTTGAGAAGATTTTGGAGAACCTCCAGGGACCATGTTTTAAATGGAGAATTTCACAAATTTTGGTAAACAAGTACTATTAAGATATGGATAACATGGAGATACAAAGCACATCCATGTTCTCAAAAATTCATATTGAGATTCTTGAGAACTCTAATAGATAATTTTGTCTCTAATTTTCCTTTTCCAGCTACATCTTGCAAAGGCAAGGCTATGCTGTTGGCAAAAAGCAAGAGAAATAGTTCTTTAGTACAGTCATTAATGTTTTATATAAATATACAATGTACACAAAAGTACATATGTATGCATGTATGTGTGCGTATATATCTAAAAAAAAGTTTAGAGCAAGAATGAAGTCAAGACTCCTCTGTCCAAATCTAAACTCATTTATTCTTTCCCTGAAACCAGCTCTTTTTCCTGACCACGCTATTAATATAAAGGCACCTCTGCCCTTTTCAGTCACAAAGACCGAAGAGCGCTATTGACTCTTTCCTTTCCCTTGCTAGTCAAGTTGCTAAATCTCAGCAAGGTTTTGGAGCTATTCTTGATTTCTATTCTCACTGATACTTGCATTTTCCTTAAACCAGTATTTTTCAAACAGTTTCCTTTAGAAAATAACCTTAACCTTAAAAGGCCATTTAGGAATACAATAGCTGTGTGTATTTAAAACATTTTACTTTGTATATGTGCTGTCAAAGTGGGCACAATAAAGTTTATTTTGAAATAGTTTCAGACTTACCAAAAATTTGCCAAAAATACTGCAAAGCTATTCCCGTATATCCCTCACCCAGATTCCTTAAGTGTTAGCATCTCACACAACCATGGTACAGTTATAAAAATTAGAAAATGAACATTGGTTCAGTACTATTATGTGATTCATAGACCTTATTCATACTTCAACAGTTGTCCCATGGTGTCTGTTCTGTGGTCCAGGATCATGTTTCATGTAGTTGTCATGCTCCCTTGGTGTCATTTCATCTGGAAATGCTCCTTAGTTTTTCTCTGTCTGTCATGAGTTCTTCTTTTCCCCCACAGCAGGATTTCTCAGAAACTTCATTAATCTAGTTTACATAGTGCATCTTTAAGGAGGGGCTATAATGTGGTATCAGTCACCTTGTGTCACCATTGCACTCCTCCCCGAGGTTCGCTTTGTAGGATAGACGTTCTGAGGACATGCTGGAAAATACAGGCCTGGACTATTATTAGGATATCCTACATTGTGTTCTTGCTTACCACATCCAACCTGCACAGGCCTATCAGAATAGTCTCCTGAAATCAGAATTCTGCATATGTCACTTCCCTGTTTAGATGCCAAACATAGCTCTTTATGTCACAGGATGAAGCCAAATGTCATAATTTGACATTCAACCCCCTCTATGATGTCAGCAACCTTTCTTTGCAGCTGCTACTTCTGTGCTATCTCCTTTGCTCAAGTGACAAGGAACTACTCGTGCTTCTCCTACTTTCTTATTTTCATGTCTTTGCTCATGCTTCTTCCATGGAATGTGCTTTCCCTTCTTCTCACTGGAGAGTGAACACTTAAGACTAAGGTCAAATATCAGAGCTAAGGTCAAATGTCACCAGAATCACAATTATGAAACTTTTGTTTTCTGTCCTAAATTATGACACTTTGATTACCTACCTGATCTCCCCTATTAGACTGCAAGAGACAATGGATAGGACCATTTCTAATTCAACTCTGTTTAGTGAAATGTCATCCACACACCCCCCAAAGTTCTTAACAGAGTGCTTCAGACAGAGTAGTGGTTTATTGCATACTTTTTTTCTCAATAAATGAGACTTGACTATTTTAATTTAGAAGGGAAACAAAAAGGGATGGAACAAGATATTTTTAATGGGATTTATACTAAATTTCATCTTTTTAAGGGGCAGCATAAGTATTTTCGAATGAATTTTTATTATTATGAAACCCAGCTTTTTTAATCTAATAATTATTCCAACCTAAGGCTAAAGATGAAAAGTCTGCCAAAATCTGAATGACATTACATTACCCTAAGTTACACATCAACAAAATTAGCTTTCCTGCTACTAGTATCTCCACAAACCTATAGTCACAGTTTGTCTTGATTAATTTTTAAACATATCCCAGATTTTCTATATTAATGGCTTTTGTGTTGGAGTGATTTCTAATTAAGCTTTGTATTCCAGTCTGCCAAATGTCACAATGCACCTTTACATTTAATAATCAATGTTTAGCAAATTCTTTGAAACTAGTGAGGCAGTAATAACTCATGAAAATTCTGAAGCATTTCTGGAGTCATCACGAACATCGGGGCTCTGGAAACTGAGTTCTGTTGTTTAGAAATGATATGCCTGTGATAGATAACTAATTAGCATTTAGAATAAAATCCAGCCATGCATACACTGTAAAGGAGAATGTTGTAGGAAAAGAGGAATATGAACCTTAAGCATTTAAATAGTTTGCATGCTTTAAGTTGTTAAAATCCACAGACTTTGCTAATAATAGACAATATTAGTATGAGATTTACCCTTATAAAGACCAAACATCCATATAAGTGCTGAGGGTTGTTATCTGTAATCCAGATATTACCAAAAGATAGATATATGATGTTATATGCACCAAATATATGGTGGATCACCTAAATTCCACCCAGAGTTTTATCAGTGGGGAAGTGAGGGCTATATAAATCAGAATTGTAATTCTGAAAATTTTGCAAAATATTGTGCATGCATTGGTGATAGGCAGAAGTTATTAAAAAGTAAACATATGATGGAATATTATTTGGTTATCAAAAGGAATAAACTATTGATATATAAGACAACATGGATAAAACTTGAGAAGGTAAGTGAAAGAAACCAGTCATAAAAGAACACATATTCTATGATTCTATTTATATGAAATGTACAAAATAGTGATAAAATAGATTTGTGGTTGCCAAGGGATGGAGGAAATTGAGAGTTACGGGATTGATGCTAATGGGTCCAAGTTTCTTTTTGAATGTACTTTAAATTTGACTATGGGGATTGCTACATATTTCTGAAGCCCTTTGAATTGTACACTTTAAATGGATGACTTGTATGGTACGTGAATTATATTTTGATAAAGTCATTAAAAATAATTAGAATGAGCAAATTCATAAAGTCAGAATCTAGAATAAAGGTTACCAGGGGATAAGGTGGGAGTAGGGAATAGGGAATTAAGGTTTAAAACGTACAGAGTTCCTATTTGGGACTATGGAAATATTTTGGTAATGGATGGTGGTGATGGTAGCATAACATTGTCAACGTAATTAATAGCACTGAAATATATATGTATATGTGAATGTGTTTAGAACTGGAAATTTTAGGTTGTTTATTTGGTACCAGAATAAACATTTTTCAAAATCCATGGAGGGTGCATGGGTGGTTCAGTGATAGAATGCTTGCCTTCCATGTGGGAGACCCGGGCTCGATTCCTGGACCATAAACCCCTCCCCTCCACCAAAAGAAAAAGTTAAATAATTGACTATAGTTAATGGTACAAGTATAAAAATGTGCTTTCATCAATTGTAACAAGTGTACCACACTAATACAAGATGTTAATAATAGGGTGGTCTAGTTTGCTGTCTGCTGGAATACGATATACCAGAAATGGAATGGCTTTTAAAAAGAGGAATTTAATAAGTTGCTAGTTTACATTCTAAGGTTGAGAAAATGTCCCAATTAAAATAAGTCTATAGAAACATCCAATCTAAGGCATCCAGAGAAAGATACCTTGGTTCAAGAAGGCTGATGAAGTTCAGGATTTCTGTCTCACGTAAGAAGACATATGGTGAACACAGTCAGGGTTTCTCTCTCATCTGGAAGGGCACATGGTGAACATGGCATCATCTGCTAGCATCTTCTCCCAGCTTCCTGTTTCATGAAGCTTCCTGAGAGGCATTTTCCTTCTTCATCTCCAAAGGTCACTGGCTGGTGAACTCTGCTTCTTGTCGCTATGTCATTCTGCTCTGCTCTCTCAGAATCTCCTTCATTCTCCAAAATGTTTCCTCTTTTATAGGACTTCAGAAACTAATCAAGACCCACACAAATGGATGGAGACATGCCTCCAGCTAATCCATCTTAACAACCACTCTTGATTAAATCTCATCTCTAGGGAGATGATCTAATTACAGTTTCAAACATACAGTGCTGAATAGGGATTAGAAGAAGTGGCTGCCTTTACAAAATCGTATTAGGATTAAAAGATGGCTTTTCTAGGGTACATACATCATTTCAAACCAGCACAGGTGGTATATGGGAACCCTGTATTTTATGCATAATTGTTCTATAAAACCACAACTTCTCTAATAGAATAAATAAATGAATAAATAAATAAATGGAGTAAAAGGGGAAAACACATGTACACACATTTCAGGCCTGAGCAAAACAGAGAGGTTACATTGCAAAGACACAGATACTGAGATAGGAAAGACTCAAAATTACACTCCACCAAACACTCTCAACCTTATACAATTTTATTGAGCAGGCACTCCCTGGTTCATAAATGCAAATGTCTCTGTCAAAGTCTTTATAAATGCGGGTGACAGGGCAGTCTTCCCTTCAAAACTGCAAACCCATCTCAGTAGTTTGATGGTCCAATAAATATTTTCTTGGGTGGGTAGAATTTTGGACAAATTGTCAATTCATTTTTTGAGGATGGATTTAAATATAGAGAGTAGTGATGGTGTGTTAGTTTGCAAGCTGCCAGAATGCTATATACCAGAATTGGAATGGCTTTTAAAAGGGGGAATTTAATAAGTTACATGTTTATAGTTCTAAGCCTATGGAAATGTCCAAATTAAGGCATCCAGAAAAGATACCTTAATTGAAGAAAGACTGGTATATTTGGAACACCTCTGACATGCTGGTTCCCTGATCCTGGGCTCGGTGCTGTCAGCCTCTGTTTCTGTGGGAGGACCACTTTACTTTTCCGGGGCTGGCTTTCATTTCTTGGCTTCCCTTGGCTCTCTGCAGGTTCTGATTTGCTTAACATCTCATGGTGATGTCTGCTGGGCTCCAAGCATCTCCAAACATCTGTGTCTCTGTTCTTCAAATGTCAGCATCTGTGCCAGTTCTGCTCTGAAGTTTCTGTCAGCCCTCTGTCTGTTGGCCCTGATGTTTCTGACATTTCTCCAAATTGTTTCCCTTTTTAAAGACTCTAGTAATCTAATCGAGACTCACCTAGAATGGGTGAAGTCACATTTCCATCTAATCAAAAGATTATACCCACAATTGGGCATGTCACATCTTCATGGAGATAATCTAATCAAAACCTTCCTACCTGTAGTACCGAATCAGGATTAGAAGAAACGGCTGCCTCTGCAAGATTGAATCAGGATTAAAACGTGGCTTTTCTGGGGTACATAATTACCTTTCAAACTGGCACAAATGGTGTCTAGGGTGTAACTTATTTTGAATATGTAGTACTTCTAAGTAGTATTTAAAAGTTGCTCAACATTTAGTATAGGTAAAAATCACCTTTATCATAGAAAGATGGATTCTCTGGGGAAAAGGGTGATTTGGGCATGAATTTGGGGTGCGAGAGGCTGGCTATAATTTCTTTCTTCTTAGCAGTGACTAGTAAGCCCCAGCGAGAAAGAAAGTGAGAAAAAAGGAGCCAAACATAATTAGCATTTTACAAAGTGTCAAAATTGCATATTCTATAATAAACAAAAGTGGTTGGGAGATGTTTTTAAGGATGAAAATAAACATTTTGAACTATTAACTCACAAATATTTTGACTACCAATTATTAATTGCACTTTTTGTTATTTTAAAATAAATGGGGTTGTCAAGTAAATGCACTCACTACCACAGGAGATTCAATCTTACAGCTCTAAGAGAATTTACCACTGAAATCAGCAAAGGACTGGCGAGGAAATTGGAGGTTCTGTTTTCAGACATTAGGGCCAGCTCAGAATAGTGGTTAAGAGAGTGTGGATCTGCAATCCATTTGCCCGTGTTTGGAATCCAGTTCCATTTGGTCACTAGCACTGTGACCTTGTGTAAATTACTTTACCTTTCTGTGAGTCTCAGTTTTCACATCTGTAAAATGAATATAATAATACCTACTTCTTGGATCATATAGAGGATTAAATGAGTTAATATTTTTAAAGCATAGAGAGCAGCTACAAGCACATACTAAGCTTGTTAAATAAATGGAGATAGTACCATAGAAATTAAAAAAAAACCTTTTAACTGTATTTACATTTTTTTGGAAAGGTACAATTTCAAAAGCTTAAAATTAGCTCATCTTTTGACTTACATTCACTTATGTGAATGTGTGCTACTGAACTAGCAATAATATTGTGTGCTTCTGTCATTGTGCAATACTCGAAGCAGACAGAACAGATATCCATACAGCTTTTGAGTAAAAAGATTCCACAGGATACCATGTGGTCTAATGCCACTGTTCACCCTCTCTATTGGGGTTTAATTTATCTTTCAGTTGAATGTGTCTGCTATGGAGAGCAGGGAACAGTGATGAATGTTAATGAGACCAGACGGAGCCATGCAAAGGACACGGGGATAACGTATATCCAATTCCCAAGGCTCTCTGCTTCCCAGGTCTGATCTTGGTGACAGTTGCCAAAGATGTTAGAGAATAGGACGTGTCACCTGTCAGATATGAGGGAGAATAGCTTGACAGTGAGGATTCAAAACAGTATCTGCGTAAATGTAGTTCTAAAGAGAAATAGATAAGGTGAGTTTTAAAGATCTCTTCCAGATTTAGAAAATAATAAGATTAGTCTACTAGTTTTAAAAAGGCGTTCCTTTTAATTATATGTGTCTTGTTTAATAATTGACATGAGGGCGGGCCGCGGTGGCTCAGCGGGCAAGAGTGCTTGCCTGCCATGCCGGAGGACCCCGGTTTGATTCCCGGCCCCAGCCCATGTAAAAAACAAACAAACAAACAAAAAATAATAAAACAAGAAAATGTTTAAAAGATGTTTCCCTTTCTTCCTCCCTTCCTTCCTTCCATCCTTCCTTCCTTCTCTCTGTCTTTCCTTCCCTTCCTCCCTCTCTCTTTAAAAAAAAAAAAATAATAAAATAATTGACATGAACATATGGGTCTATGTTTACCAGCAAATAACTGATCCTAAAAATGGAAAAAGACCCTAAGTTGCCTACTCATTACTAGTGACCTCAAAACTGGCACTCCGGTAGAATGGAATAACTAATGATAACTAGTTAAATTAAACTTAAACTCAAGAGTAAGAGTGCTGAAAAAAAAAAAAAAAACAAGAGAAAAAGGGCAGGCCATGGTGGTTCCGTGGACTGAGTTCTCGCCTGCCAGGCCAGAGACCCGGGTTCGATTCCCGTCCTGCTCATGCAAAAGAAATGTGCTGCCAGATGATCAAATGATGATTATGAAATGTAGGAACATTTATTAATTTAAGAAAAGCTACAATGACATCTCTTCTACTCCTGTATAAAAACCATGTGATGAATTGTGTTGTTAAAAATGTGATTTTAAGATTTAAAAACATTTTGGGGGCGCATATACACATAATTCTATTTATTTTTCAAAAATCCTATCTTCCTTCCTTGACTTTCTATTTAAATCATAAATACCTTCCCATGTATTATAAATAGTCTTAAAAAGCAACATATGTATTCCTATTTTTCTATTAATCATGATGATATACTATGAATGAATATGTTTTAAATAGCTTATGCTTAGACACACCCAGGTTTTGCTATTATAAATATAATTGAAATGAATACCTTCATGTTGGTCATTTTTGGTTTTTGTTGAATCATTTTCTCAGGAGAAAGTTCACTGAGTAGGGGTCCATAACCAAAATGTATGGACATTTAATGGCCCTTGCATTAAAGAATGACAGCACAGATTAATACTACACAGCTAAGTGCTATTATTTTTAAAAGTTGCTAAATAGGTGAAAATAATTTTCTAAGTTTCATATACAGATTACTATCAAGACTAATCATATTTTAGATCTTTGTGTAAAATTTGGATTTTCTCTTATGTAAACAAATTTATTAATATTCTTCATGTACTAAGTTATTAAATGTTGGTACTTATACCATATTTAAATGATCTCACTATATATGAGGGATAATGACTTTTTATGTGTCTTACTTGATGCAAATATTATTTTTGGTTACTTGTTTCATTTTAACTTTGCAAGACTTTGATATTCAGATGATTGGGGATTAAGTAAGGAAGATATAGCATTGGTAGTAATGGTAGTAAATTAAATATAGTAGATTAAACAGTAATAAAGATGCTTTCAACTAGAAAGATTTTATTTACATTCTCTAGTAGGAAAAGGAAATGCTATATTTTAGGTTGTAGTATTTAATTTCATATGTATTTTTCTCTCTGTAAATATGCTTTCCCGTTCCCCATACCTGGGCACCTCCTCAACCCAAACAAATAGAATCTGCATCAGAAATAAACTGGACACATGCTTTCTGGATATTTTCTCTTTACCACAGGGTATCAAAGGAAATCAAGACATAGCCTTACTAAATCACGTCCACTATTTACCAAGTATGCATTTCGTGATTTGTAAAATCCCCAAAGTTTTTTTCAATAATTCATCCAACAAATATGAATGAGTGGCACTCTGAGCTAGGTGCAGCCCTAGGTACTGGGAATACGGTGATAAGGTAAAGTCTCAGCACTCATGGCGCTTGCTACTGGTCTTCCACTGGGTACTTTAATTGTTGTTTTACTGTAGTAATTTTGATACTTTAAATAGAAATGTGCAGATATATTTACTCTGCCAAAAGCTGTGAGAGGCACAGGTAGGAATGAATTCAAGGACACTGGCATGAGGAAAGTATATGTATTTTCAATAAAAGTTGGGTGGTATGCAATCGCAAAAGAGTAGAATAGGAGGTTTTACAAATTGTTCTGCCCCCAGAAAAACAAGAGTGGGAAAAAGAGACTGGGATTAATTAGGTGGTAATCCTGGAACCAGAATGGATATTTAAAACAACAACATGAATGCCACAGGAAACAAGAGACGGTTGAGAGTTCAGCTTTGGAAAGTGAAAGTAGGAATCAATGACCAGTCCCTATTGCTCAGCCCTGAGGCAGCAGTAGAAGTGACTGCAGCAATGTGGCTGGATTCTGGAAGCAGCTGGATGGGGCCAGGGCTAACAGAGAAAAACCTTCTTCCTCCAAAAGTTGGAGCTGAAGGTTAAGGTGGGTCTGGGGAATCCCTTAGGGACCAGCACAGAAGCACTTTTAGCCTCCCACCAGCATCCATCTGGTCAGCTAGTGTACCTTCCTTGGCTAATTATTTTCTTCTGTTTGTGGGCATGTTCTGCTCTGGTGGACCCCAAAGGGCACAGATTCTGTCCTTGGTTTCAGCCCTTTCTGCAGCAGCAGTTTTTTGCCTTTCACCAGCATCTACCAAGACTCAAAGACCCAGTGTACCTTTTCATTGGTTGGGTTGCTTCTTTCTTTTTCTTGTGTTTGGTTTAGTGGCTTCTTGGGGCTCAGCACAGATGCTAACCATGGTTTCTTTCAGAAGCAGCATATTCTGGCCTTACTTCAGTATCTTCCAGGACATAAAAAACCAGTGCACCTCTTTTTCTTTCTCTGTAGGTTGTTTTTTTTTTTTTTTTTTCTGTGTTTTATATTTTTGGGTCTGGTGGATCCCTGAGGGATAAGCTGGGACATTGGCCTAAGTTTTGACTTCAATAGCAGCAGCTTCTGGCTTCCCACCAGATCATAGCAAGAAACTTGAAAAGGCAGTGCACTTCATAACTTTCTTACCTTGTTTTTTCTTTTCTTGTTATGTTTTGTGGACATTTTGTCTGTTTTTTAGTATGTCTTTTATTTTCTTTCCCTCCCCTCTCTCTTTTTTTGGCTTTTTGTTTCTTCTTGTTCAAAGTCTGGTAATCTGATGAGTGGGAGAAATCGATTTCCAGAGGGACCACATCTTAATACTCAGAATGGCCAGCTATCATCAAAATGTTACAAAATATACCAGGAGGCAGGGAAGTATAGATTACAAACAGGTAAAAAGGAATTCAATGGAAAACATTCCAGAGAAAGCTGGTCTCTAGAACTACTATTGAAAGATCTTAGAACAAACTCTCATAAATGTGATCAATGAACTAAACGAGAACATGGACAAGGAATAAATGAAGTTAGGGGAATAACGCGTGAACAAAATATTAATTTCAATAATGATGTAGAAATGATGAATAAGAACAAAATGGAAATTGTTGAACTCAAGAGTTCAACAGCTAAAGTGAAAAATTCTATAGAGGTTTCAAGAGCAGACTCAAAGAGGCAGAAGAAAGAGTTAGTGAAATGGAAGACAAGACAATTTAATTGTTCAGAATGAGGAGCAGAAAGAAACAAGAATGAGAAAAAAGTGAACAGAGCCTACAGAACTGTGGGACATCATCAAGCATATCAATGGATGCATTATAAGAGTCACTGAAGAAGAGAGAGATAAAGTAGGAAAAAATATCTGAAGAAACAAAGGCAAAAAAGCTTCTGATATTTGATGAAAGATATGAATATGCAAATCCAAGAAGCTTAATGACTACCAAGCAGGATGAAGCCAAAAATATCTACAATAAGACACATTATGATCAAACTGCCCAATGCCGAGGACAAAGACAGAATCTTAAAAATAGCAAGAGAAGAGATGTGTCATATATAAGTGATCTTTAAAAAAAGTCTTATCTGACTTTTCAATAGGAACCACGGAGGCCAGAAAGATGTAAGGACACATTTAAAGTGTTGAAAAAATAAACTATTACCCAAGAATAATATGCCCAGCAAATTTGTCCTTCAAAAATGAGGGAGAATATAGTAAGACATTTCTGGACAAACAAAAACTGAGGGAGTTCGTTGTCAGTAGAACTGTCTTACAGAAAATACTAAAGGGAGGGCTTGCATGTTGAAAGGAAAGGCATTGGACACTACCTCAATGCTGGATAAAGAAATAAAGATCTCCAGTGTAAGTAGTAATTTGGGTAAATATAAATGTCAGTGTTATTTCATTTTTCATTTGTAATGTTGCCTTTTACTTCTATAAGCTTAAAATTCAAATGCATAAAAAATGAGTGTAAATCTTTGTTACTAGGCACATAATGGATAGAGATATAATTTGTGACAAGAAAACCACAAAAGGGAGGGACAGAGGGATATAGGTATAGTTTATATATAGGCAATCAAAGTTAAGTTTATGTGACAAGTATCTTTAAGTGGCAACACATATAATTTATTTAATATTTCCCTTAAGGGCAAGTTTTTACATAACAATATAGCTCCTTATCAAATGAATACTTTCACCTTGCTATTCATCTGTATTAGAATTAAGAATGCCATGGCATTCTACTGGCCTTATAAACATTTGGGCACCATTTCATCGCTCCACAAAATGGGTTGGAAATACTATGTGTTTTTAAAAGGAAGAGGATCTGTCCACAAATTAAAGATTTTAGAAAAATGCTTCAAATATTGAAAAAAAACTGGTAAGCATCTTTAGAGTCTAGCACATGATAACAAAATAATTTCATATCTTAAAATAGACTGAAAAGTTTTAAGAGAAAATATGCTTCCACAATTTTTTTTATTGTGAAAAATAACATACATACAAAAAAGCAGCAAATTTCAAAGCACTGCAAAAATTAGTTACAGAACAGATTTCAGAGTTTGGTATGGGTTTCAATTCCACAATTTTAGGCTTTTATTTCTAGCTGTTCTAAGACATGGAATCTAAAAGATATATCAATATAATGGTCCAGCAATCATACTCATTTGTTAAATCCCATCTTCTCTGCATAACTCCACCTTTTTCTTTGATTTTTCTCCCAATCTTTAGGGGTATTTGGGCTACACCCATTCTAACATTTTTCATGTTGGAAAAGGACGTCGATAATATAGGATAAGGGGGTGGAATTAGTTAATGTTCTGGAGAGACTGGCCCCTCCGGATTTCAGGACTTACATGGCCTAGGAATCCATCTGGAGGTTGTAGGTTTCTGGAAAGTAATCATAGTGCACAGAACCTTGTAGAATCTCAGATAAAGCCCTAATGTTTAGGGTTGGTGGGAATGGTTTTGGTTGGGGTTTGGCAAACCATGATAAGTAGCAATGCCTACCTGAAGCTTGTATAAGTGTAGCCTCTTGACTCGATTTGAACTCTCTCAGCCACTGCTACTTATTTGTTACAATTCTTTCCCCCTTTTTGTCAGGAAGGCATTGTTGATCCCATGGTGCCAGGGCCAGGCTCATTCCTGAGAGTCATAACCCACGTTGCCAGGGAGACTTTCACCTCTGGATGTCATGTCCCATGTGTGTGTGGCGGGGGGCAGGGTAATGATTTACCTTGCAGAGTTGGGCTTAGAGAGAGAGCAAGGTCACATCTGAGCAACAAAACAGGTCCTCTGGAAATAACTCTTAGGCATAACTATAGGTAGGTTTAGCTTCTCTGCTACATAAATAAGCTCCACAAGAGCAAGGGCTTGGCCTATTGACTTGGGAGTCCCTAATGTTTGAGATGGTATCAGGGTTTTCATGGTGATAAAGTTTAATAATTCCTTATTTTTTCTCTCATCCCTCAAGGGATTTTGCCAGTACTTTTTAATTATCTGCTCAACATACTCTGGGATGTATCCGGACATTATATTAAGCAATATACAATTACAAACCCTCATTCCCATTTTGGGCTCCATGAGTCTGGGTTGTTTAAATGATGTATCCAGACAGGTTGAATTAGATTATGTGATACAGAAAATTTAGGTTTTGGACAAGATAAACCTCTCTTCCTTTGGTCCCAGAGTAGGTGAAGTTCTAAAATACAATGTCTTCCTTACCCCTCTATTCTGCTTTACCTTAGACCCAACCTGATCAGCTTCATTCTTATCTCTAATTAAAACCTGATCTCTTTTTCAATTTCCTTATCAGTTGTATGTGGCCATTCTGATTTTCAGACCTGCAGAACTGCTACTTTGAGTCTTAGCTGTAACACAGGTACCAAAGTTCCAGGGAAATAACAGGTTATACATATATAGTACAGCTCCTCAAAATCTAGAAATAACAATTACAGCTCTGGACTAAACGTGACTGCTATAAGGGCTTATGATCTAGGCCCCAATTTTCTTATAAGTATTTTCTAAGTGAGACCCTACAGTATTTGCTCTTTTGTTTTTGGCTTATTTTGCAACAGATAATGTCCTCCAGGTTCATTCACATTGTTGCATGCCTCATGACTTCATTCCTTTCTGTAGCAGCACAATATTCAAACATATGCATATACCACAGCTCACCATTCTACCATTCAGTCGGTGCATCCATCAGCCATCTCCACCCATTGGTTGTTATGTACATTGGCCAAAGTTAACAGTCTATTTCTCACATTGTCCTCACTTAGTTCCACTATTTTAATATAAAGATTTAAACGTAAATATTTACCACAGTTTCATACATAACTTCTAAGATTTAAAAGAAGATCAGAGACTAGAGAAGAAAGCATTATATTATACTATATTTAATATAGTATATTATACTTATGCTTGTAAATATGACTACAGAAGCTAAGAATGAACAGATTCTATATTATATCTCTGAAGGAAAATTCCTTGAGGTATTCCCTACCTTCTATGAATTTAGTGTTACATTTGTCTCTCCCCAAACTGGAGGGCTAGAAGAGCTCTGATTTGGTTTTCAGTCTTATCTTTAGTTTTTCTAGGAAATTTTTTTTAACCACCTATATCAGTTTGTTAATGCTGCTGGAACACAATATACCAGAAATGAAATGGCTTTTAAAAAGGGGATTTAATAAGCTGCAACTTTAAAGTCCTAAAGTCATAAAAGTGTCTAAACTTCAGCATCCAGGGAAAGATACCTTGACTCAAGAAAGGCCAGTGGATCTGAAACCCCTCTGTCGGCTGGGAAGACACATGGTTGGCATATGCTGGTCCTTTGACTTTTCATTTCAAACAGTTTTCCTGGGGGCATTTTCTTACTGCATCTCCAAACATCTGGGTCTCATGTTGGCTCTGTTGGTGCTAAAGCTTTTCCTAAAATGGTTACCTCTTAAAAGACTCTAGGAAGCAACCCAACTTGAATAGGTGGAGACATGCATCTCCAAGGAAACCACCCAATCCAAAGGATCCACCCGCATTTGGGTAGGTCGCATCTCCATGGCAACAACCTAATGAAAAAGATCCTACCCAACAATATCAAATCAGGATTAAAGAACATGGCTTTTCTTGGGTTCATGACAGTTTCCAACTGGCACATTCCACCCTATGGATCCCAAAAAGACATGTTCTTTCCATATATAAAACACATTCATTCCATTACACTATCACAAAAGAAACAACAAAAATACAATACAAAGTTGGAAACAGTGTGAAATTTCATCAAAGTCAGCTACAGACATGGTCTTTCCTAAGGCAGAATTATTCTTTAGCTGTTGACCTGTGAAAACTTAGAATAAGTTACCTGCTTCTAATATACAAAGTGGGGACAGTCATAGAATACATGTTCCAATTACCATGGGGAGAAATCAAAAGGAAAACAGGGTCACCAGGCCCAAACAGTTCTGAAAACCTGCAGGGCAAACGCCATTGGATTTCAAAATTTGTGAATCATTTATCCTTGGGGTTTTAGAAAGCAGCAGTCGCATATTTTCCAAGGGCCTACACAGCAGCCCTTTTCTCTGCAAACACTGGATGTTGGTTGCAACCTTAGGGGACACTAAGGAGACCATCTTTTCTTGGCTCCACCCTCTCCAAACATCAGGACAGCACCCAGGCTCTCTGCAACACAGGCTCAATACCCTCAGAACAATGGGGCAATAGTAAGACTTTCCTTAGTAACCAAGTAATGTGCTCCACCCTCTCCAAGGCCAGAGGCATCAAAACTCTTCCTGATCAGTGAGGTGAAAGGCTTGCCTTCTGCCTTTGGGGCAAAATCACCCCCTCCAAGTGCACGAGTGAGTTCACTCTCCAGGTCTGTGGTTTCTTTCCTTCAGACCTTAGCTTGTGTGGTTCTGCCTTTGAAGTTATTTTCCTTCAATCTGTCCCTTTTCTGTCCTTTGTAGTCCAGACTGGCAATGGTTCCATTTATACAGCACTCTTGTTGGTTTCCTATGCTATATTCTGGAGTCATGCCCATCAGACAATAGGACTTTCTACAGATCCTTTCTGGATAACTCCATCTCAAATCCTCACCTGTTCTATAATGACTGACTGCTTCCATGTTTGGTTAAATCCTTAGGTGGGGCACTTTATTTATTAAGTTGTTGTTGCCATGGAGATGTGACCTACTCAAATGTTGGTGGGACCTTTTGATTAGGTGGTGTTCTAGATTGCTAGCTACCAGAATGCAATATACCAGAAATGGAATGACTTTTAAAAATGGGAATTTAATAAGTTGCTAGTGTATAGTTCTAAAGCCGAGAGGAAAGTTTGGAAGAAGTAGGAGATTCAGAGAGCGCAGAGAATGACATAGCCATGAGAAGCAGAGAGTCCACCAGCCACTGACCTTTGGAAATGAAGAAGGAAAATGCCTCCCAGGGAGCTTTATGAAACAGGAAGTTAGGAGAGGGACGCAGCAGATGACTCTGTGTTCATCATGTGCCTTTCCAGATGAGAGAGAAACCCTGACTATGTTCATCATGTGCCTTTCCACTTGAGAGCGAAACCCTGAACTTCATCAGCCTTCTTGAACCAAAGTATCTTTCCCTGGGTGCCTTAGATTGAACATTTCTATAGACTTGTTTTAATTGGGACATTTTCTCGGCTTTAGAACTGTACACTAGCAACTTATTAAATTCCCATTTTTAAAAGCCATTCTGTTTCTGGTACATTGCATTCAGGTAGCTAGCAATCCGGAACACCACCTAATCAAAAGGTCCCACTCAAATTTGAGTAGGTCACATCTCCATGGCAACAACTTACCAAAAAAAGATCCCACCCAACAATATCAAATTAGGATTAAGAATATGGCTTTTCTGGGGAACACAACAGTTTCAAACCAGCACACCAGCCTAAATAATGTAGTTATAAGCTCCCTACAACACTGTAATTCGAATGTATGCTAGAAAAGTATTTTAAAGTGTTAGAAATGAAGATTAAATACGAATTAGTAGAGTGTTCAAATGAGGTAAAGGCCATTAATACTGGTGGCCCCAAAGCAGCCATGCCTCCTGGGATTCTCACCTTTCTGCAGTCCCACTCACACTGATGCTGGGCTTCATCATGTGATGTGCTTTAGGCAGTGGGACCAGAGTAAACATTACTCAGGTGGGGGGTTGATACATGCTTGCATATTGGGGTTGTTCCTCTCGAAACCCAGCTTCCATGAGGTATGAAAACTTGTTAAGTTTACCGAAAAAAAAAAGTCAGGTGGAGGTGAATGGAAGCTAATAGCCATACCAGACATGGGGGGGAGGCTTTTTGGATACTCCAGGCCCAGCACAGCTGCCAGAGGAGTGGTCCTATGAGTGGCCTGAGCCGACAACATGTAGAGCAGAAGAATGTTCCTGCTGAGCCCTGTCCAAACTCCTGACCCACAGAACTTGAAGCAATAAAATCGTACTGTTATAAGTAATTATGTTTTGGATTGGCTTGTTATGATAGCAGTAGAAAGCTGATAAAGTAAATTATAGTACAGAGTTCTCAAAATTCTTTCTGGGAAATAATTCCAAAGTACAATTGACCCGGCATCACTTTGTTTTGACTCTAACTCGTAGTTTGTGTGAAAAGTCTGGTTGAGAATGTCTATATTTTAACTTATTAAGCTGCCAAGTTTTGTTGATTCTCAAAGGAACAGTGATTATATATTCATCCAAAGTTAATTCCATTTGAAACTGTGGTCAAATGGTGGGGGGACAGTCTGGTGGAAACAAATTAACTTCAAGGAGTTCCTGGTATATAAACACTTTGGGTCCAATCAAGCCAGCTCCCTTTTCTGTGTCCCTATATGGGACTGTATCCTGACAACAAAATTATAGGAACTAAAATACATAAGACTCTCTGGAGGAACTTGCTTGTTAAGGAACAGTTATTTGAAATGTGATGTTTATTAGATTGAGCAAGTTGTGGTCTGAGTGACCATTTGGTATGATTTCCATCTTTTCCTCTCTGGAATTAATTGCATTAGTAGAAGAAGATATTAATAGGAGAGGTAGAAGTAGAGTGCATTAGCAGAAGAGCAGAAGGTAGCTGATGGGCAATGCACCACTTCTAGGTGGTACGTTTCCATTGAATGGTGGATTGTATCTTAAATTAGTCACTCCAGCAACTAACTGGTTCTAAAAACCAGTATTTGGATGCCAAGAGGAAAAATATATAACCTGCCATTAAATGTAATCAATGATACCATAATAGCTACAGTTTCTATCTTTCAAAGGATGTGGCTTATGTCTTACCTGTGGCATTTCTTAGCATGGAAGCCAAGTTCAGATACAAAAAGTCCTGATCAGACAAAGACATAAGAATGACACTTACCGAGAGCAGTATTTGGACAGCGCTGTGGATGACCTCTAGGTACTGGAAGGCAACAATGCAGCCTGTGACTGAGACATACGTGTACTCGTCCATCATTCCATGGGCTGAGGGAGGCAGCACTCTGCGGACACAACCAGGTCCGTGTTCCCTCCACCACGACCGATGGACAGAAATGTTGAATGTCATTAAATCTGTATCCTAGGTGGGCGGGGAGACAAGAGAGTGAAAGGACACAATCATATCACATCACATCGTTGACTATGACCTTCGTAGGAGTTTAGGATGAATACAATTGTTGAAAGAATTTCAATATGCACTGACATTACAAAAAATAGAGCCAAAAATGGCTACATGGATCACAGTCCTAAAATATTTAGCTCTCATTATTCAATGTGGGATAACAGTGCTTTGAATAATATTGATGTTTTAAAATTAGCACACATCAAAGATCTAGAGATGAGATTCTCCACGTGTTTATTTTTAACATGGTTTTGCTCACTTGAAACTTATTTTCTGCATTTTCTAGTTGTTGCATCATCATGAGCTATCATCTACTGAGTTCCTCCTACATACTAGATATTACTCTTATGTGTTTTTCAGATATTATTTCCTTCATGTTTATGTAGGGACAATTATCGGCCTCATTTTACAGGTCAGATGTGGCAGGATGAGTAATGGCCCCAAGGAATGTCCATGAATGCAACCTGTCAGGAAAGGACCCTGTGAGTATTCCCTTATATGGCAAAGACTCCTCATATGTGAGTAAAGTAAGGCTCTAGAGATGGGGAGATTATACTGGATTATCTGGCTGTGTCCTAGGTTTGATGACTTGATTACCTTACTGCATGAAACCTTATAAGGGGAGGCAGAAGGAGATTTGACACAGAGAAGAGGAGAAGGCAATAAGACCCTGGAGGCAGACTGGAGTGACGGGGTCATCCAACAAGGAATGCCAGGAGCCACCAGGAGCTGAAGGAGGAAAGGAATGGGTTCTCCTGTCGAGCCTCGGGAGGGAGTGCAGCCCTGCTCACTCCTTGATTTTTGGCTCAGTGAAACTGATTTCAGACTGTTGTCCCCCAGAACTATGAGAGAATGCATTTCTGTCACTTTAAGCCATGTGGTTTGAGGGATTTTTTTTCTAGCCATAGAAAACTAGTACAGGTAAAGAAAGTAGGTCTCAGACAGGTAAACTAATTTGCCCAAGGTGGCACAGCAAATTAGTGGAAGAGCCAGGCCTTGCTCCTAAGCAGCTTGTACCTCTGTTGTGTGGCTGTGCTGTGTCCCATAACCTGATGTGATCTCTCACAAGTCCTTGTATCCTGAAGTCTTTCTCCAATCCAGGAGCTAGCTCCTTCCTCCTTAGTTGTTTCTGGCATATAGCACCACAGCCCATCCGAAGAACAAAAAAGGCAATGATTGACTTTTATGCATTGACACATGCTTTCACAATTCTCAGCAGGGACAACAGTCTGAAAGGAAAGGTTTTCAATCCTCCAGAAATGTCTTTCAGCATTTCTAGAGTGTGTCAGCCCTGAAGGACTGCACTCATAATATTTTTATCATAAACAATGGATTGAAAAAAAAGAGATAAGGAATTAGGCACTCCATCTAGACTCCTAATAAAATAGAGATTACACCTGTTGCTGTTGTGGAATAGGAAGGAGGAGAGGTGCCAGGGTCCCATGGTCTGCAGAAGCAGGGTCATGTTCGCTAACTTCCCAGCCTCCACTGCAAGTGAGCACCGTGTTCCAGGTAGCATGTTGAGGTGAGGCCCACGGGGCCTTTGCTGAGAGCCCAAGTGATGCATGCATGTACATTCCAGCTTCCCCTGAGAGGATGGTCTTACTTCAGTGCTCTATGACACTCATATGTGTCTGAAACTGAGGTTGGAACTTTGAAAATTAAGGGGAAGCAGCTAAGAACTGGAAAGCCCCTAAAGTAGTATGTGGTTAGGACAGACAGTGACCTGCGTGAGAGCTCCCTGAGTAGGGATAGGGGTGAAATGTGCCCCAGTTCACTCTCCTGTGTTTGGTAAGTGAATGTGAATCATGAGATTGGAATTGTATCCAGTCCACTTCAGTAGGCAAAGCAAAATGTAATAATACATGTTTAGATATTCTTCAGTTAAGGGAATTTAAGGTACAATTATAGAGAATGCCTCAAATTAATTAATAGTAAAACATTTTATACACACACACTTTTTTTTGTCAATTTTCTATACGTATCATTCAGTTACCTTCACAGCATTTTACATCATTTTTTTATTGTTGATTTGGTACATGTATCATTTGCAGTTGCTTTCTGAAGGGAAACTATTATACAAAAATAATTGCTTTAGCTAATGAATTCAGTTTAACACAAGGTAACTCCCCTGTAGGCAAACTTCAGAAATGCACACTGATTACATCCTTTTCTGGTCATGAGATTTAACCTCTTACATTTAGTCTTGATCACTACAGAAGAATGATCTATTATTTCCTGTTTTATGAGAAGGAAACAACATAATATCTAAATCATAGAATTTCTATTTTTTAAGCATTCTTACACAGAGACCTTTTCTATTGCAGGACTATAAGTTCCTTCTAATATGGCTTTGACTCAAATTTATATTATACAATAAAACAAAGGTGAATTTATAAACTAATGATATGTATCTGTTACACTCATAAAATCTCTCATATAGTTTTCAGTTAATTTGTTGGCACTATAACATATTCATAAACTTTAGTATTCTTTGCAATGACCATATTAAAATTTGAATGAGTGCACAAATAGCATCAAATTACTTTTAAAGATCAAACATCTTATTTAAGTTTATTGTAAAATTTTATCCTAAGTTTGGTTCTGATTTCTACCTCTGTGATGTGTGATAACCCAATTTGATATACAAGACATGTTAGGGAAAATGCAACTCCACCAATAGTTTATAAAGAAAAGGAAAGAAATACAGAAGGTCACTTATTGCATTGTAGCTTTTAGTTGCCACATCAAAATCTGTAGTTTTGAAATACATGGGTTGCTGCTAAACCATAGATGAATAAAATAACCTTAAAAACTATTTGTAGTAGTTCAATACCATTTTTCTTTCATTTCTTGGAAATAGAATATTGGGTGATGGTTTAAGCAAACCATTGTTGAGAAAACTGACAAATATTGTTTTTGCCATTATCTTTAGAATTTAAAAGATATAAATGATGACAATTGAATGTACATAAGTGTATGTGGTAACCAAGGGAGAATTTTGCAAAGCTGTCAAGAAGAGAGCAAGGAGAAAGAAGGAGAGACCAAAAATTGAAACCAAGTAGAGGTGTGTGCTAGTTTGAAACTGTTGTGTTCCCCAGAAAAGCCATGCTCTCTAACCCTGATTCAATATTGCAGGGTGGGATCTTTTTGATTAAGTTGTTTCCGTGGAGATGTGTCTCCACCCATTCAAGGTGTTGTCACTTACTAGAATCTTTTAAGAAGGAACTATTGTGGAAGAAGTGACAGCCGTCTGGAGATGCAGAAAGAAAATGCCCCCAGGAAAGCTGTTTGAAGAAACGGTGAGAAAAAGCTAGCAGATGTTGCCATGTCCTTTCCCACCTGAGAGAGAAACTCCAGACATCATTGGCCCTTTCTTGAGTCAAGGTATTTTTCCCTGGATACCTAAGTTTTGGACATTTTCGTAGCCCTGGAACTGTAAACTTGCAACTTAATAAATACCCTTTTAAAAAGCTGTTGCATTTCTGGTATATTGCATCTTGGCAGCTTTAACAAACTAAAACAGAGAGTTTGGAAGGTGCAAGGACAACTGGGTGAAAACATACCAATGACAATAGCAGAGAGAATTTCAGAGGTGCTCATAACATCACAGTCTCTGAACCTGTTAAGAAGAACTATTAAATTTGTTGAGTACTGAAGTAGTGGGACCTTATAAGATGCAATTCCAGGAGAGTAGTGGGAGTGTAAACCTGGATTACATGGAATTGAGAGGGTGGAGAAGAGACGATTTGGTGTATAGACTGTTTTTTTTCCTGGAGTTGGGGAGTGGAGGTGGTAAGATATAGGATGGTAGCTTGAAGGGTGGCTAAGAACACCCAGGCTTTAGATATGTCTCCTCTCACTCATGAAATTTTGACTTTAAAGAAAATTATTCTAGAATGTTTGCTGTTACCCTAATACCTATTCAAGTAAATATTAAGTGTTTAAAAGGTCCTTTGTCTCTCTCATTAGTGTGAATTCCAAGTTTGTTCTCATTTTCTTAAAATACTTGAATTAAATAAAACGCATGCCCAAAATTCTTTGAAATTTTGTTAATTAACCATCTAACGTGGTTAATTCTATTCACAGTAAATGGAGCTACCACACTGGAATCAGCTCACATACAAAAGAAAGTCCAATATTAACTTTTTAATAGCACACCATCATAAATTTCCCATGAATCAAAGAACTAATCTACCTCTTATTCTCCTTTATTCTTATAATCATCTGTTCTTTTTGTGTCTAATTTAACTTTAGTAACTCCCCTCTATTTCTAGAAATGGAATCCCAGCTACTACTAATAAAGATCCATTTGCTTTGATTTCTCCTGTAGTTGCTGCTCAAAGGTCATTGAATCCATTTTTATAGAGCTATTTCCTTTCTTTGTCTTTTTATTTTCTCTTCCCACAACCTAGCTCAGACCAGAAGTGAAAGGTGACCTTGGAGAGAAGTCCATATGTACATCAGAAAAAATGATTTTGCTCAGTTTTAGAAATCTAGCTTTGGGTTTATATTTATATAATAGAATCCAAGTTGGTTGAAACTTCTGTTCAAATGCTGCTCGTTTCAGAATATGAATTAGAAAAATTAAGGCAATTTTCTTTCATTTCTAATTATTTTCACTGAGGCACTAAACAGTTTAGAGAATATTGTAAGACATATGTAATGACAAATGGTACTTGGGATAGTGACTATGAAATGTTTTGGCATCTGAAATAAGAAGACATTACTAGTTCAAATATATTAATAATTGTATTTACTTTTCCACTATAAAAGCAGCTCTTACAGGCACATTTAAGAGATAGTCAAGCTTCCACTGGGGACTGTCTGTCTTTTGCTGTTGCGTTCTCAAAGAATCCTTCCTGCAAGCCATGAGCAAATCATAATAATTTAGGCCTAAGTCATTTATGTTGAATATGAAGTTCTTTGTGCAGTCTGTTGAGTGAGGGATGTCCACTGATCATTTTGATTTCCCATTTTTTCCCAGCTGTACATCTAGGCTTTACTGGAGTTTTTCAATCCTCTGCATTGGTCAGAAACCAGAGCAGAGGTAAGAATAACTTAGCATATTATCTTCACTCTGAGGCTTAATTTCCTAGGGTGGACCTCTTTAGGAAGCCCTGAGGTCTTAGCCATCCATCTATCCATCCATTTAATGTGTGTTTATAGAGCTTGTATGAACCAGACATTGGGATTCAAGAATGAGCATAAAGAATCTCACCCCTGTCCTTGTGGAATATACATTCTGATAGAGAAGATAGATAATAAAAGAGAAACCAGCAAATGACAAGAATTATACATTGTAAAAAGTAATATGAAGAAAATAATGTGATTGAGAGTGGTTGCGGTGGGCATGAAGCTACTTTATTCAAAGTGGTCAAGGAAATCTTCTCTGATTGTTGGCATTTGGGCTAAAACTTGAGAGATGAGAAAGAACTAAATATTTGGAGATCTGAGGCCAGAGTGTTATAGGCAAAGGGATCTGCAAGTGCAAAGACATTGAGATGGCAAAGAGGTTTAAATATTTCAAGTTCTGGAAGAAGGTCCATATAGGTAGAGGTTAGCTGAAATGAGGGTGAGTTTGATATTAGAAAAATTAAAGACATAGTCACAAAAGGAGTCTGGGGTTTACTTAAAGTCAGTTTCAAAAATGAACATATCATATTAACTGCTTTGCATTATTTTTAAAGATTATTCTGAGACTCATGTACAGAATGAATTTGAATGGAACAAACATGGAAGCCAGTTAGATGGTTATTGCAGTCATTAAGGTGACTTTGAGAAAGGCGGTAGTAGTAGAGAAGGGCAGATTAGAGTTGAAACCTATTTTGGAGACAGAATAGCATGTGGAGATGAGAGGAAGAGGTAAATGAAGGAAGACTCCTAAGTTTCTGATTGAGCAACTTTTAGGGGTGGGGATGGTGGAGCTGTATTCTTAGATGAGTAGGACTAAAGAAGAAATACTATTTAGACTAGGAAAATTTAGAATAAAGAAAAATAAGAGGTAGATGTCACGTTTGAGATGCCTAAAGATACCAGATGGATTATCAAGTTGGATATATGTCTGGAGTTCAGAGGAAAAATATGATAATTTGGGGAGTCTTTATTATATTGATGGGAATTATGAGATCACTTAGAGAGGCATTTTTTTTTTTTTGAAAAACAGGTAATGGTCCCAGATAAAGCCTTGAATAAATCCAACACTTAAAGACTGGATAGATGAGAAAGAGCTAGCAAAGCGGACTGAGAAGGGGCAGCCAGTGATGTAAAAGGGAATCAAAGGGAGTAGAAATGAGTGTTATGAAAGGAAGTTTCTAGAAAAAGTGGTAAAATGGGCTGGAAGTTGAAGACATATTTTTGAGCTAAAAATCATCAAGTTTTTAAAAAACTAATGGGGTCATATTAAAAAAATATAGGACTCAGCATGAAGGGTTTAATTTGAGCATCAAAAAGTATAATGTGGGTGGGCCACAGTGGTTCAGCAGGCAGAGTTCTTGCCTGCCATGCTGGAGACCCAGATTCTATTCCTGGTGCCTGCCCATGTGAAAAATATATATAATGCTTGAGGTAGATAAAAGCATACTGAATCAATAAAAATCTGATTCCATAATAATACTCAAAAAAGAAAGGCAGAAAAACTCAATTGTTAATATTTAACATGATGTATTAGTTTCCTAGCTGCTAAGACAAATACCATACAATAGGTAGGTTTAAACAATGGGAATTTATTGTCTGACAGTTTTGAAGCTAAGAGAAGTCCAAAACTGATGCTTTCTCTCTGAATATTGTGGCATTGTGGGTCCGGTTGCAAGCAATCCTTGGTCCTTGGTTCTTGGCTTTTGTATCACATGTCGATGCACATGGAGGCATCTCTTTTTTCCCCTTTTGAGTTTTAGTTTCTGGATTCCAGTTGACCTCTTCTTCCATATTCCAGCTGACCTCCAGCTTCTGGCAGCTCCCGGAGCTGTCTCCATCTGTGTTCAATTTCCCCTGCTTATAAAAACTTCAGACACATTGGATTAAAGCCCCCCCTCATTCGGTTTGGGCACACCCTAACTATTAACATAGTCAAAGGTCTAACTTACAAATGGGCTCACACCCACAGGAGCAGGGTTTGAAACTGAATATACCTTTTGTGGGGGACATGATTCAATGCCTAACACAAAGGTATTAGAACAACACCCTACTTGAAAAATGAATGAAGGGAAAGAGCTAGGCATTTATCATGCGTTTCACGTGCAATTATACTTCTAGATAAACAAACTGATGAGAAAACTCCATTTTACTAAACAATGCCAGGCAACAAATACAGTAGGAAGGGAAGAAATTTTTTTTAAAAACATACTTTTGCATTCAATTCCTAATGAAATTAGTTCTTGTAAGATTTAGCAAGTTGGTTCTTATAAGATTTAATTTGGCTTTAAAACAATTCAGCAAATAGTTAATTGAGACAGTGCCAAAGTACACCACACATATTTCTTTTTATTGACAAGGAAAACTTACAAATTAATAATGAAAAATACTGCACTTCAGAGCTTGTGAAAGGCAGTATAATGATATTTAGAAAAAAATTTACAGCATTAAATGTTAAGAGTAAAAAAGAAAAAAAAAGCTGAAAATTAAGATTTTCAGCATCCAGCTTCAAAAGAATGACAGGTTAATGCTAAAAATGATAGAAGAAAAGATGAGTAAATATACATTTTAATTAATATATATTTATTATTTATGTTTTATCTTCTGGGATCTGCAAAAATCCATGAACAAAACAAAGAAAAATCCCTGCATGAATGAAGCTAACATTCTAGTGGGGGGGACAGAACATAAATATAACAAAAAGTAAAATAGATTGCATTAGAAAATGAGTGCTATTTTTAAAATGCAGAGTGAGGAGAACAGGCGAATAAAAAATAAGTCAGATATGATGGAAAGGATCAATCAAGCACAAAGGTGGTTCTTTAGAGAGACTAATAAAACTGACAAAACTGGCAAAAGTGATGCAGTTTGATATAGCTAATTGCTGTCCAGATGTGGCATTGCGGTCCATCTTATATACAGAACAATGGTTACTCTTAAACAGAACAATGTGATGACAACATCTAGAAGTTTAAAATAGGAACACTTTGTGATGCTGCAATTTCATCCCTTTGCATTTACCCTAGCTTTGACACATACTACTCGACACCTATACACAAATGTTCACAGCAGTATTGTTTGTAATGGCACAAGTGTGGAAGCAATCTAAATGTCCATCACAAATGGAGAAACTGATATTCATGCAATCATATGCTATGTGAAGTAGAAATTAATTAAGTAGGATTACACTTATCAAAAAGATGGCTCTCCCAAACATAATGTTGACAAAAAGCATCATGTTGCAGAAAGTATGCACATTATATGACATCAGTTATATAAAGTTGCACAATAATATTATATATTTCTTAAGAATACATACATATGTAGTAAAATGGTAAAAGAAATACACAAATACCTTAAATACTGAACCAGAAAAGTAGTTACCTCTGAAGATAGGATGCAAAAAAGATTGGTGAACAGTAAACAATTAGATTTAACTATTGGAAAAGTTTTGTGTTTATCTCAATGGTGACAGCATGAGTATCCGTTGAGTAAAAATAATTAAGTACTACCTATTGCTTGAAAGACACAAATTAAGATAAAGAATCCTTGCTTTTCTCTCCATTCCAGTTGTCATTACCCTAGACCAGCCAATTACCATTTCTCCTCAAGAAAATTGTGATGACCTCTGAACTTAACTCCTGGCATCTTTTCTTGCTCTTCTCAATATCTGATCCTTGTTATAACCAGAATAATATTTCTTAAACCAAAACGTGCCAATGCCGCTAAGTTGTTGAAACAGTTCAACAGTTTCCCATTATCTATAGATCATACTAGGCTCACTTCCTGCTTTTCCTTCCTTCACACTCCTTACACAAGTCAAACTGAATGTCTCTCTGTCCCCCAAATGAGCTGTTCTCTCTAACATCTTCCCTCTTCCTAGAAAGCCAACTTTCACCTTCAGACTCCATCTCTTTCCTCTGTCCGATCAGTCCATCCCTATCCTGACTACCTGGCTAGCCCCTATTTATTTTTTTGTTTCAGCAGATATATCACTTCCTATGGCAGGTCATTCTGATCCCCCAAGCCTGGGCAATATGACCTTTCTACATGCTTCCAAGTAACGCTGTCCTTCCATATAATTTTATTTCTTCATTTGGATGGGGATAATACGTTACTTTTTATTATAATCAATGTTCTGATTCACCTGCCAGACTGTAAACCAGTAAGAGTAAGGGCTACAATCTGCACAACTATACAAGCACCAGCCTTACAATAACAGCTCAACAACATTTTATCAAATGAATGAAGGCATCTAACTACGGCATTTTGAGACACACATCTACAGAACATTTGAGAAAACACTAATTAATGATAGAAAGCCACCAAAGTGACTCTTGTTTTGCCAGCAAGAGTGAGAATTTATACAAAAACTTAGAAAAAGTTTTGTATTCCCACTGGAGCTAGGTTTAAGTATGTCTTATGGGTCTAGTGGTCCCACTCCTGGGTATATAGTCAAAGAGATGAATTACATTCCACCGAAAGAACTGTACAAGAATATTCTTGCAGCTTGTAATTGCCAAGACCTGAAAGTAGTCCAACTGTCCATCAATGGTAGAACAGGTAAATGAATATTCATGCAATGGTATACAATAAAGCAATGGGAAAGAATGATCTGTCAATACATACAGGGGCATGTTTGATTCCCACGGACATCATGGTAAGTAGAGGGGATCAGACCCAATTAGAGTATATTCCAGAAGATTCCATTCCTATGGGGATCTAAGATAGGCAGGATTGAAATATGGTGCTGAAAGTTAGAATTCTGAAGGGCAGGGTATTGATGCAGAGGGTGGGGGTGGTGTTATCACTAGAGCTGGAAGTATTGTGGAGTTGGAAATCTCTATATGTTGAAGGGTGGTGGTGCAGATCTTCTCAAATTTATGCTTTCCTTTCTCATTCATTTAGGAGTTCACATAGATCTTAACAACGTGTCTTAAGAAAGATAAGTGTAGGGAGGATCACCAATACTTCTCATGTTGAAAGACTTATGATAATAATTGAAAGACTTGTACAAAAGTAGGAGGAAAAGAATCATGGCCAAAGCCTTATTTTTCTTCTCTAAAGTATATACACATGTCATTTGACACTACTCAGAGAAACAAACAACAAAAATTCCTTATTTCCTAATATTGAATCAAAAGAACTTATTAGTCCTGATTAGAGGATAATACCATGAATGAAGCTCACTTTAACTGCAAGACCACCTTGAAATGAGAAGTTAGTAAAGATCTGCAATTTTCAGGATAACTTTTGGTTTTCATTTAAATGTCAAATTCCCCTTCTTTTATCTGCATCTATTTTTTAGTTGTCCATTCACTGGCCACTTCCTCCTTTGTATTGGTTTGTCTACTTTTGAAGTGTATCAGGTTTATAGGACAGAATCAGAGATGTTCCTGTGAAAATGACCTCCCAAGGACTTCAAAGGACTCTAGAATTAAAAAAAAATTCATGCCAGTGGTATCGCAAATATTAATTATTTGTGAAAGTATGATGTATATTCACAGATATTCTTTTATGATATGTTATTGCTGAATATAACAACACTAAGATTTGCCTACAGATGATGTGGTTCTTTTTCAGTAAGTGTAAATTCCAATTGTAATCTATGAATTTTAAACACCTGTAGTTTTCTTAGTTAATTACCAAGCCCATTCAACACATCTGGCTTCTCTGTCTTTGTACTTATCAATAATTATTTGATTACAATGTTATGCTTTTTATGCTAATTAGGATTTGAGACCATAAAATTATGCTATCTTTGTGTGTCATGCTAGCACTATATTTCTGGTTTAGTGAATTCATAATTCACGCATGCATATGCATGTCTGCACACATTTTACCTAACGTGCATGACAAAAATTTTTCTATTCATATTCAGTTTTTGTTGCTACATTTTACCACCTGGAAAGAATACCATTGCTTATTTTTATGTTAGGTAGAAAAATTCCTTGTTTGAGAAAAAAACAACAAATGTTTATTTTCATGTGGTAGGATTCTTTAAAAAAAAAAAAGAAAAAGCCATACAATCCTTTTAATTGTTTTCATTTTGAAAGGTAGGTGGATAAATAGAACAACATTCGTATTTTGACCTACGGATGTGGCTGTTGATGTGGTTTAAAACCCTCTGTGAAAGAGTCTGGTTTTCTTAATTGCTTCCTTTGCTGAAATAATTGGAAGGCTGGAAAGAGGGCTGATTAATTGTAAAATCGGATGTGGTTAAAACCTCTGTGGCAGGTTCTTACCGAGCAACATCAATCTCAAGTTGCAGATTGATGGTCTTGGATGGCTTGCAGGAGGCAGCCTCTTGGTATGTGAAAATTTCCGAGAGTGAGACTTTGAACTGCAATGCTCTGGATGGATTTCCACTGTAGCTGTGGGGTGGGTATTAGCCCATTCCTGTGGCCTGACACTTTATTCAGGTCTTTAGAGTTCCATACAAATCCTGGCATGTATATGTGGGGATGTGCAGTTTACTTTGTTGTTTGGGAAGAGCTGAATTGAGAACACCCCCTCACTTGCAGCTATATTCATTTTGAGAACACTGTTTCTCTTCGTGTCTCCATGGATTGCTGGGTATGATGAAGAAATCATACCTAGTTTGGGGATACTTTATGCCAGCATTATCTCTCTGCCCTTCATCTACACAAGATGAAGTTATCACTAGCCAGGTATCTTGCAAATGTATTAAGTCCAATGGGGTGGGGGTGGTGCAGGGATAGTTCAGTGGTAGAATTCTCATCTGTCATGTGGGAGACCTGTGCTCGATTCCCGGTCCATGCACTTCCCAAAAACAAACAAGCAAGCAAAACAAACAAACAAAATTTAACAAATGGTGCTGTACTAACGGGATGCTCACATGGAAAAATAATAAAATGTGACCTCACCATACAGTATAACAACAACAAAAAAAGTTCAATGGCCCTCAAGGAGCTACCTAAGTAATAAACAGGGTCTCCTTTTTATTCTTTTTTTTTTTTTTCATGGGCAGCACCGGCAATCAAACCCAGGTCTCTGGCATGGCAGGAGAGAACTCAGCCACCGTGCACCATTGTGCGTCCACACTGTTTCCTTTTATTACCATGTAATTATTTTGGGGAAATGAATGATTTCTTAAGCCCATGTCTGAGTTGTGGCATTATCTTTCCTAGTGTTCTTAAGGACTCAGGGTGCTTCCAAACCATTAGCTAATTTATATTAGAAAGTGAATGATTTCATATTTGCTATCAAGGGTCAATCCTGATCATTTAATAGATCTAAAAAAATGAAGGGCACTTTAACCTTTCCTTAATTAAACTTGAGTTTTAATTTTTCAGAATGATATTTATATTCTTCTCAATTTTCAGATCATGGAGAACCTATTTCTTTCTTGAGGAATTGGTCAAGTTCTGGTTGTTCTCTTAACAGGTAGCAGCTACTCTTAAAACTTGCATCTTTTCCAAAAGCATTCTAAGTGTTCCACAAGCAACTATTGGAATACACATGCCATTATGCAAAGTGGAAAAACTTCTCCCTTTCACAGATCTGGCTCCAGTTACCAAACAACCATGGGATAGGATTATTTCCATGGGGACACTCACCAAGTGAGGTCTTCAAGGGGTGTGGAGTAAGTTATTAAGGTACACATTTCATGATGTCTGAAATAACATTATGAGACTCCAAGTAACTATATGCTCTATCCATTTCTCCCTTGTTCACACATGAGAAATCTTCAAAGAGTATAATTTCATACAGAGATTATTATACATACAGATTATGAATGAAAACATCTCACTAGGTTACAAGACATTCTCTGAGAATGAACACAAAATCTTTTTCTGGCTCCTTTCTTTAAATAGAAAGCCAGCTTGTAGTCATTGTTCTCAATTCATCACTGTGCAATAGTGCAAAACATTTTTACATTTTCTTAATTAATAGTCTATAATCCACAAATATATACTCTATACCAATTAAAATATATGGTGAATGCAGAACAAAGGTATTTAGAGCTAACTTAATCTGGAGCCATTTATATAGAATGTAGCTCACATAGGCTAATATTGTTTTCCTGCAAGAGTGATATTTTAAGGGTCTTTATCTAATTGGGTAACTGGGGTAACTGAGGACAAGTATTGTGCACCAGGAGTTCCGAGGATGCTAACAGGCAGGAGGCAGATGTCATATCTGGGGAAATGGCAGATGGTCCAGGCAGTAACCAAGATGGTCCCTGTACAGCCCTGAGCCTGGGAAAGCCCATCCATCATGGTTCCAACTCTTTTTTGCTGAGTCTTGGAATAAGATAAGTTTTTGAGGGAAACTGGCATTTAAAAGTTAGTTTGGAAACTTTCCAGAAAAGATCAAATAGGAATTGACTTTTCCTTTTTACTGTTAAAACTATCATTTGTTTAAAGGTCTTCTTTCTCAGTGAGGGGAAACATTTCTAAGGGTTGTATTTGGCTGAGAAGGAGGACTTGCAGTATTTGCAGGCAATGGTTGCACCCCAGACCAGTTGAGTGAAGCATAAAGGGCACTGTTTGCCTGACCTTCTAATCTCAGCCTTGCCATCACAAAAAATTCAATTTGGGTAGCAAGCTATTGGCTGAACTTTCTTGCCATTAATCAAAGGAAAAATAAAATAGTAGAGAAGGCACTTGCTCTTTCTTTATATCTTTGAGGAGTTTAATTTTCATTTACCTGTTTAGCATTCTCTAATTGCAGGCCAAATGCCAAGTAGCAGAATTATAATACTTTAGGCAAGGTTACATAAATTTTCAATTTAAATGTAACCGAGTAACTTTATGGTTTGGAGAATCATTGGCTTTGAGGAACAGTGTGTGGTAAAAAGGTCTAAAAGAAAGAGGATAAAGGAACTAAATGGTGCAATTGTGAAAGAAGTATTAACTGTTTGGGCCCAGGAAAAAAGGGATTTTATAAGGACACTCAGTAGAACTGGAATCCAGGGGTCAGATCCATGCATGTTGTATAACTAACAATACATAGAATTTGTATTACAAAATAATAATTCAACTGGGAATTTTTGTAGCTACTTTAATGATTCAAATTATTCTTTGGTTGCTTATTTCACTCATAACAATGAATATTGTCTCAAATTATCTCAAGTTGTCTCAAATTATCTCAAATTCAGTTGCCACCACCTAGCTCCCTCCCTCTATCCCACATTATTGACAGCCCTGTCTGATATGAAAAAGTTAGAATGGGCATAGTCCAAATACCCCTAAAGAGTGGGAGAAAGATCAAAGATGATGGTAGAGTTATACAGAGAAATTAGGGTTTAACAAATGACTATGATTGCTGAATCAGTATATTGATATTTCTTTTAGTCTCCAGTACTTAGAGCAGCTAGAAGTAAAACCTAAAATTGTGGAATTGTAACCCATACCAAACTCTGAAATCTGTTCTACAACTAATTGTAGCAATGTATTTTGAGATTTATTGCTTTTTGTTATATATGTTATTTTTCACAAAAAGGCAAAAAAAGAGGAGTATAACAGAGAAGATAGGATTTTAAAAATAACTATGGAATCATTATTGACATTTCTTTTGGTTTCCAGTATCTTGGAGCACCTAGAAGAAAAAACAAAAAACTGTGGAACTATAACCCATGTCAAACTTTAAAATGTGTTCTATAACTACTTGTTAAAATGTACTTGGAAATTTATTGCTTTTTTGTATATGTGTTATATTTCACAATAAAAAGAAATGTTAAAGGGTGCATGGGTGGTTCAGTGGTAGAATGCTCGCCTTCCATGCAGACCGGGGTTTGATTCCTGGACCATGCACCCCCAAAAAAGAAATATTAAAAAAATTCAGATAGTTTATTAGAGAATGTACTACACATCATATATATTAATTTACTAACATATATAAAGAGTTCCTATAATTTAATGCAAATTCATAATGTGTTAGGGCCATCATTTCATCATAAAATACAAGAATTGTATTAAAAACATTCTTGGCCTATTATATACTGATTTACAATATTGAAAAACCATGCTACCTTGAGGATATATAAATGACAGCTTCTTAGTTGATAAAGACTCAATTTGGTCATAATTATACATAAAATGATGATGGCCTTGGTTCAGTGTCTGTGACCTGAACTGTGATAATTTTTGTTAGATTATCTGGTAGAAATGTATATAGAAGACTAGATGAAAACTAACCAATCTGCAAGGTTAGCATGGGGATGGCTATTACTTATCTGTCAGGCAAAGTGTAAGATAAAGTGCTTATTTGCTGACATTTTCTGAGATTTAACTGAGAACAATGTCAAATGCTCAGAGTAGAGAGTCAAATAAGGTCTCAGCTGATTGCAGGACAGTGGTTCATTTAGGACTAGTTCATCCCAGGTCACTTCAAAGCTTCACGTTATGGACTAAAATCTTAAAGGCTAGTTTCCAAGAGAATCTAACTAGGCATGTGGTCAACACAAAGATTTGCCAATGAATAGAATAAAAGGACTTTAGCTACAAGAACAGCATCCAGTTTTTAGCAGGCTAGTTACTCCTGATGGTTTTTAGATTTTGAATGAAGTGATGGCAGATCCTCTCTGCCTTTCTTTCCCTCCCATGCTCCCAACTGTACCCTTCCAAACACACTCTTCTTGCCTCACATCTAGACACAGCAGAAGGATCTGAAGGAAACTCCTGGAGTTCAACTTATATAGGAAAGAGGATGGGAAGAAGGATTTCAAACAAACCTGTTGTCTAAGGTTTTACACCACATACCAATGTCACAAGCTAATGATGGTGGGCTATGGTGGCTCAGCAAGCAGAGTTCTTGCCTGCCATGCTGGAGATCTAGGCTCGATTTCCATTGCTTGCCCATGTAGAAAAAAAAAAAAAGTTAATGAGAGTGCTGTGAAAATTCTGAGGACTATTTTGACCAAATGTTTACTTGGAAAGCAACCATGGTATTCTGATCTTTTTGGATTTAGGAGATGGGAGTAGCTGCAGCAGTGCCTACCCAGTGCAATCTGTCTGTCATCTCTGTCCAGCCTTGACCAGCACTACTGAATCAGTCAGTAGTCAACAGTACACTTGCTTTTTCTCTGCTGATGTGAGTCCTGATTTATAATGATAGTATATCATGAACTCTAGCACTCTAATTGCCTAAAAAGCAAAATCCTAGCCGAGAGAGAAACTACCACCATTGGCATAGCTCTGTGTCTCTTTCTTTCTCTATTGCCCTTATCGTTCTGTAATGTAACTAAACTGTTCACAGCCTACTTTGCCCAATGAGTTTACATTTCTCAAGGGCTAATTCATCTTGGTGTATATAGTGCCTACCACAGAACCATATATAGAGGGCATGCAATACATTTTTACTGAATGAATTATTGCTTCTTATATAAAATAAATAACATGTACACTGCAAAACATAATGATCAAGTCCATATGGATTAAAGAGTTAAACATAAAATATAAACTGTAAAAGAATCAGAGAAAACAAATATCAGAGGGTAAGAAAGGACTTTATATGTGAAAAGGAAGAAAACATAAAGAAATAATAAATTTGCTTCTGATGACAGCTAATTAGCAGAATTGGCATTGGAATTCAGGGCTGATTGCCTTCCCGCTTATGTGATGCTAAGATACTTTGAAAAATGGTTTTACCACAATCAAACCTTTGAGTCGTATGTTAAAAAGGAACAATATGCATGTAAACAACATTGTATCAACACAGCTAAATGAGTTTAATGCATTAAGGAAAACTGCCAGTGAATGAAACAAGATACATTAAAATGTTTTTTAAAAACTCATCAACACATAATTGGTTTGATGGTCTTTTTCAGAGTTTGGTTAATTAAGTTCCTGTCCCTTAGGTGTGATCCCAGGATTAATGCAGTAGGAATAACTTAGTGCTAAAATATATACAGTTTTACAACTCCACAAAGATATAACAAGAAACAGTCCTTCAATTTACCACAGTTTTTTTTTCTGAGATTGTGTTATAAGTACTATGCCACACTATTCAAAAAAATTCAGGATGATAGGGCAAGGACCCTAAAAGTTAAATCTAAAAGATGTCACCTTTTGGAAAAGTCAAATGTTTTATCTTATACCCATACCTTTTATCATCTGATTCACTACGATAAAAATTGGGGAGGGGGGTAAATATCATCTGTCTGGAAAATATATCATGCAGTTTAAAAGGTTTTAAATTCTATTTATAAGTCCTGTTTCCTATCCTTTCAGAAAACACACATTTATGACAAGTTAATAAAGCTGAATATCTCTTTAATAAGACTCTCAATCTGTGTATATAAATGTTGGACATTTGAAAATTAACTTAATTTAGAATTCAGAATTAGCATTTGATCAGTTACCTGGATAGTTATTCATTATTTGGTATCGTGAAGACACAAATTTTATTACATAAAGTTTATAATAGTCAATAAAATGCACACCTTCGGTTTTATTAAATTTCTTGTATTATGATGTCTGTGATAAGCAGAAATCACTAATTAATGAAATCACAGTGAAGCAAAGGCAGACGAAAATTATTACCTTCCAAATTTGAGAAGCGTACCATGTGACAGTGAATATTTCAGCACTCTAGGAAAATGACAAAGTATTCCCAAACTATGAAAAAATACTTTAGATAGAAAATGAGTATTCTTTCTAGAAATAAGTGGGATCATACAGCAGTACAAGCCATGGCATAACTAATTGCATTGTGGCCTCTTCACACTTCACATTCTGGGTGTGAAACTCATTTTAGCTGTAGTGAAACCCCAATTTGTAGTAAAATTTGATGCTACCTGTTGATCAGAAGCCCTCTTGCTGCAGGAATTTTTAAGGTAGGATTGAAACTATGATAATTCAGCTATTGATAAAGTCTCTTGGCTAATGTAGTGTATCAAACATATCTTCAATAGTAGATGCTAATTTTTGGGTAATTTTCATTGACCTTCTTGAGAGATGAAACCTAACTGCTGATATTCTTAAAGATGTTTCCAGAATTTCAGTTACTTGGCCAAAGAGACCAATTCCCCATGTGTCTACTAGCATTGTGATGCTAGCTCTTTAGGATGATTTTAATCTCTATGCCACAGATTCATGTATTTTTCAATCTACTTCAAGAGTAAAAAGGTATAATAGCCCATTAGGAAACATTAAATCCTGATCATTTCGTTAATGTTCTCACTAATATGTGTTCTATAAAGTTGCTCACTTTTATAACTAAGATGCTGGTGTCATGGGTTAATGAGCCACAAAGTTTCTAATGTTGTACATCTGCCATTAATCCATTATCTAGAAAGGACTCATTTATCACCATAGCAGATGGAGCACAGTCCTGCAAGGATAAAATAACCCCCATCCTTTATTGCTGTGTAGTGTCTTACAAGAGACTATTTTCCCACACACGGTCATATCCAATTCTTAAATCCATTCTCTCGAATAAGGAGGACATGTATTATCATTCTCATTTGTTTGTAGGGTTTGGAAGGGAAGTCCAGCATCTTATGTGTCGTTGACCAGAAGGTCCGTGGGGGTGGGAGAAGGGTCATCTTATTGGGGAGGTCATCATTTGACAGAGGAGTTTCAAGAAGGGCATGCAGGGAACAGGGAGGGAAGAAGAGGATGTACAGTTGGGCAGTCAAAATGGTTCTGTTGATAGCTTCAAACTGGAGTAGTCCCTATTTTGGGAAGAGGCATCAGTGTTTTCAACCAAACTGCAACCATGTGGCTGAACTGGGAAGCAAACTGGGGCCCCTGACTTGCCACTTGTTATTTCCCACATGCCTTGTGCCAAGGTCTCTGAGTGCCTCATTATTAATAGCATGCACTTCATATCACAATAGACAAAGAAGAAAGGTGGTTGCAGAATGGTTGATTTCATACCCTCCCTGCAAGGTCCTGTCCCTCTGGGAGAGTGACTACCCTCAGCTCCAGAGTGTCCTAAGGTTTACCTAAGGGTAAACCTGCAATCCTGGCTGGGGATCCATTCAGGAAAGGGCTTGAAATCTAACTCTTGTCAAGCAGGTATGAAACAGCAACCTCCTACAGGGATCATCAAAAAATTTTTCTCCATTTCCAAGGGAGAGCCATAATTTCTTTTTCAGAATATTGTCATATGAATGTCATAAGAACAACAGTTATAACAGCTAACACATGTAGCTTTCGATGTGCCAGCCACTGCTGCCTAATGCCCTGACATGATTTAATGGCTTTGGTCCTCCCAAGAACCCTTGGAGTAAAAGCGTCATTATGCTAACTTTGTGAACAGAGGCACCAGATATGAAACCTGGAGATGCTGTCATCCAAATAAACCTTGCAATTTGTCAGCAATAGAAGCCATGGCATAACTAATTGCATTGTGTTGGAATATACTTAGGCTCAGAGAGTTTAAACAACTTGATTGAGTTGATGGCCAATGAGGAACAGACTCGGGTTTGGAAGCCAGACTGATGTGGCCGCATGGAGACACGTGAAGAACAGGTGTCCTGATACCATCACCAAAATGAACCAAATTTGAAGTTGGCTCCACTTCTGGTCTTTGCCAATATGAGATGCTAAATGTCCTTATTGTCAGGGACAGTGTGAGTCCTTTTGTGTTACTGGAAAAATAAAGTTTCCCACGTGATTCACGGGTTTTATTTTAGCACCAACCATGGATGAAGCTGTTGGGTTTGATTTTTGGCCAAGGGACTCTGGTTCAGTTACATTTTCTCTCTAAGCCTCCCTTGTTCATTCGTAAAATGAGAATGATAATAACACTTACTTCACATGTGTGAAGGACCAAATGATATGATGCTTGACAGGTACTTAGAACAGTGCCCGAGCATAGTTAGCATTCATTAAGCATTAGACATTGTTAATATTACCACACTATTATTCTATTTTTCATTATTAAACCTTGGTATTCTTCCAGTCTGCAAAATGTGGTAGTACATTATCTTATACGGCTGTCATGAGAATTACGTGAAACAGCCCATGTAACGTGCTCAGCAGAATGTCTGCCATATAGGAAGTGTTCAATAGATATTAGCTGTTTTCTTTCCAATTTTAAAAATTTAATTGGAGCAATATATATGAATCAGAAGCTTAAAAGAATGCTAAAGGCTCATGACCAAAGAAAGGAATCTTTTCTATTTTTCATGAGTTCAAATGATTAGAGCATGTTACTTCAATTTTCAAAAAAATCTTATATATTAAAAATGATGCTGTCTTCTTTTATATAAAGATTGACTCCTTCAATAAGCCATCCTGAATATAAACTCTAACTTCTTTTTGTTGGTGAAAAACAATTATAGTCTCTGTAAACTATTACATACGAAATACCACACTATTCTGCAAGCAATTAGTCTGTTCCTAAAATGAAAAATGGAGACATGCCTGCAAGTTATATTGCTTTGTTGACCCATAAGCTTGTATAGATCAAATATCCAAGCACAAATTAAATATCTAAAACTACATCCCTAAAAGATATCATACTATCTGGGTAAAGTGAAATGTACACTCTATCAAATCCAATGGTTTGAGAATAATTCCACTTGAAAGCAATATTAATTATAGCAACCTGATTCTAAAGAAATTTCAAATACATAACAATCAGCCTTTTCAGCTCTCTCAGAAAACTGATGAATCCCCATACATAAGCAATAAACTAAAACTCCATTTGCATTATTAAATGTAGTAATATGATGAGGGATTCTGGATATCAAACTTGTACCTGTTGAGACTTATATAAATCACAGACAAATTTACTTCAATCTGTTCTGGATTTGGGAGCTAACAAATCTTTAACTATAAAATTCATTTAGGGAACATTCCTACTAATGGAATAATATTCAGTTTATACCAGACACACTGTACAAAGAGACCAAACATTAAGCTCAGTGATTATTGGTGACATTGCATCTGCTCAATAAATATTTGTGGACTAGATAAGAACACTGGATGAAACAAAATGGGCATTCAAATAATAATTTTTTCCAATACAGATTTTTATTTTTGGAGCTACCTATATCTTATACTATTGAAGGGGAAGAAAAACATTTATTGTTATTAATTTGAAAAATGCATACATCTGTAGTATGTGAAAAAGCTGCAGTACTACGTTTTGAATGTGTTTAAAGTATGCATCCATCCAATTCTACAAATATCAGTGTCATGTCTGCTTTGCACATGACATTGGTGTAAGCTATGAGATAGCCAAAATGAAAAAGACACCATTTTGCTCTTAAGTATTGTTGGGATATTGAAAATATGCTCACTAAAACAAACAAGGGGATTTATTTTAAAATTTGTATGTAAATGAAACATACATGTAAATACATAAATGTTCTATTTAGTTATATTTTATTTATATAATAATGAGGTATATTTTAAAGACAAAACCCACAAGGATGGGGAAAATAGGAGAGGAGGCAAAGGACAAATGATTTTGGAAGTGGAAGCAAATGCATGAGTGGAAACATGTCAGTAGGGAAAGACTGGGAGCAGACCTTCGCAGAATCATAGAAAGCATCTGTCATTTCTGCAACTGAGTAGAAGCTGCCTGAGAAGCAGTAAGATCACTAATATAGTTCTTCTACTGCTCTTCCCTTCTCTCCCCACACTCCTGCAGATGAGTTATTGGAACTTTGCTCACTAGAGAGAAAAATCAGAGGCTCTTGAGACTGAGTTCGCCACACACAGTTGAGGGTATATGCACCACATGACATCTTTGGGATTACTGATCACTGAGTGCAAAGGTCCCAAGCCTCCTCCCTTACTTGGTTCTCAGAATACCAGCTCCCAGCTCTCTGCTGTTTAGGTAAACATTGGAAGATTCTTTCCTGGGGGATTTGATCTACCCCAAAGCAAGAAAGACGAAGGCACAGGCACCTGGGATTCCCCAACAAGTAGTCCATGCAGGTCATCTTACAGCGTAGCTCAGAGATGAGAAGTCTCAACCCGTGTTCAGAAGGGCTAATCAGGTCAAAAATCCTTCACTTGTTATCACACATGGAAAACCAAGGTTGAGGCAAATCAGAGAAAAGTCTCTTAAAGACAGAGGGAGAAACAACAAATAGAATACAGAAAGAAGCAACTTGGAAATTTTGTGCAGGAAGAAGAAACCTGACTGCTATTTTCAAGCCAAAACAAGGAATAGGGTGCTATTCACTTAGGGCATTCAGATAACAAAGAAAGGGCACTTGCAGTGAGAAGCATAATAGCAAAAGTGAAAAACTCAGTAGAAGGATTGATGATAAAGATTTTAAAGGAACTCCCTGAAAGTAAAGAGACAAAGGGATGGAAAATAGGGAAGAAAAGGCGAGAAGCTGAGATTAGTTCAGAAAACAGAACACTTGAGTAAAAGGAATTCCCATTGGAAATTGCAGGAGAAAAGATTATTGATGAAGAAAATGACCAATAAACAACTTAAAAATTTTTCTCCAAAATAGGTTTAAGTTGCCTGTAAGGGACCCACTGAATGTCCAGGACACGGTACTTTCTCTGTTAAGAGAGTCTCACATTTTCTAGGATTCAGCAATTGCTGTGTCCAATGATCCAGACCAAGATCCAAGGGCTCTATTCAATTCAGCTTCCCCTCATCTAATTCCTAGTTGCATGAAATATGAAAGATTCAACTATGGAATGCCACATGAAAATTTAATTGAAAGAGAATTAAACAGCATAATAAAAAAACCTGAAAAGTGTCCTATTATTTAATAAGCCTGTTAAAAAGAAATGGGAGGGGAATTTGTCCATAATGTCATATTTATGCAACTTCTTAGCACATCATCATCCGCATTAAAATGTAACGTACCTTCTGGGCTATTAACTTCTACAAAAAGGTGCTTCATGCTTCTAAATTATGTCATGTGTTACCAATAAATAACGGATTATTCTTTAAGTCTTTCATTCCAGTGACCAAGTCATTGTTTTCAGCAACAAATGAGCCATACATAAGTTCTTTAGAACTTTCCAACCCTTTAGCCTTGAATTAAAAATAAAACCTTTCTTCAACAAAACATAAAGAGTAGCAAGCACAGTCACTGTTAAATTTCCTACATCCCTTTCATTAATCATCTATTCATTCAACAATTATTTTAATTATCACCTAATTTTGCAAAGTTATGCCCCAGTTACTAAAATTACAGAAATAAAGAGAATTCTTGGTCAAGTTGGTGGTTTGGTCAAGATTTGTCTACTTTTATTTCTTCCTCAAGGCCTCGCTTAAATATCAGTAAGAGTGTTAAGAAAAATGTATATGCTTGCAAGGATGAAAGCAGGCTTTACTCTTCAGATAGGAGATTGCATGACTCTTCTCTGGTATATCTGACTAGCTGATGAAGCAAGCCAAATATTTCACCCTGATATGAGGCAGATAGTTCTTAAGTCAAGAAGCATGTGCTTAGAGTATCTGAACAATCCTCCCCCAACTTTTAAAATGAGCCTGCAACTAAGTATTATTAGACATCTGAAATAAAGTCAGTGGAGGTAGGGATCACAAAACCCAGGTGAACTCCTCAAGCAAACTACTTCGGTGTCCTGAATGACAAAAAATAGCTTCTTTCTCCAGAAAAATATCATTTATATCTACAGAAAGCAGAGGAAATATTGTAACTATGAAAGATCAGGATTCTGTAAAACAGAGAAAAAAGGGCCTTTGCAGTATGGAAAACATGGTATATTCCCCCAAATCATTAGAAATGTTAGAAAATAAAGCCAATGAAATCTTTCAGAAAATATAGATAAAAAGATGGAAAATAAGAAAGAAAATATAGGAACTTAGAGACCCAAACAGGGAAGATGTGTACCCAAATATTGGTGTTCCTGAAATAGAGTAGAGGGAATTGGTCAGCAAAAAATGGGCAGTAAGATAATTTAAGAACCGTTTTCAAATGGAAGAACATGAATTTCCATATTGAAAGAGTCCATCAACCGTTCAGCAGTGGATGAAAATGGACCAACAGCAAATCAAATCATCTGGAAATTTCAGCGCATACGGACAAAGAGAAGACCCTGCAAACTTCTAGTTTGGGGGAACCAGCCACATACAAAGAGATAAGGACATAAAATAGCCTCTTTTTTTTTTGCATGGGCAGGTTCTGGGAATCGAACCTGGGTCTCTGGCATGGCAGGTGAGAATTCTCCCACTGAGCCACTGTTGCACTGCCTGTCTTTTTTTTTTTAATTGGCAACATTGGGTGCTGCAAAATATGGAAAGAATAAAAAGGAACAGTGATTTCCTGTCTAGAATTTTATACTCAGGGAAACTACAAAGCAAGTGCAAAGTTCAGATAAGATATTTCAGACATGAAAATTTTCAAAACACTTACTTCCTCTGTACACTTACCCAACATCTTTACAGATGATCTTATCAAGTTTCCAAGTAATCCAAGGAGTAAATGAAGAGAAAAGAAGCCGTGGATTACATACAAGAGAATACCCAGCCCAGAGAAGCAAAGGAAATATCCAGGATGTTTTTTGTAAGGATAACCCTTAATGAGAGGTAGGTGTGGAGATTTGAGGAGGGGGTTCGTAATTAGGATGCAATTCATTGAACACCTGATGCATCTAAATACTTTGAAATGGTATCTAGACATTTTGTGGAGAGTTTAGGGGTAAAAGAATGGAAAGTTAAGCAAACCTAAGACAGAAACTCCAAAGTTTATCAAGTTGTCCAGGCCTTTTCTCTCCTAAGACATGTAGTGAAATAATTTTTCAGCTGTGAATAGCATGCTTAAAGTCAAAATAATACAAATGTTAAATAATAAAAATAAGACAAAATAAAATATAACAAAATTCACCCTGTTGATTTGCCAGAATAGATACAGAAGCCTATATTTAATGATTATCTTGCTGAAATGGCCTATTGAGCTTAAAAATCCAAACTCAAAAAACAGTACTGCTAAGATGAAAATGTGAATTTGCTTCAGGGAATACCTAGTGGAAGGTGACCAAAAAAGTAGATGTTATGAGATTAAGGAATTGTGTTACTTAGTTAACTGTGGTTTTAGTAATATATTTTTAATAAATTAATGAATGTATCCACTGATTGCAAGGAAGAAGCAATTAAATTTAGTAGCTCTGTCATGAAATACCCCTCCCCCTCCCCTAGCCCATAATGAGTGCCTTTGTAATATATTATCCTAATAGTGCTCATTCTCATGATGCTACGGAATGAAGGGAATGAAATATTGGTGCAAATGGAGGCAATCATTAATGCTGACAATCTGATTCTGTGCAGCATAATTCCCGGTGGTTTTTATTTTTAATTCTGTCATTAGATGGCTTTATTAAGGTTTATATTGACATGTTGCAGGGTTTTAATATTTCTTCAAGAGCAATCTTAAGTTTGACTTGGGTATGAAAATGAAACAACTAAGCAATATTTCCCAGAACAAAATTCTGAAAACAAAACCTTCAATGCTGCTAAGTGGCTCTGCAACAATGGAATTATTTAAGAGATAAATTTAAAATTGAACCATCCAGAACATTAAAAACATATATCCGTGAGTAGTGATAGAAGATTGGTGACAATATTTACAAGAATCATTAAAATACATTGCTGATCCCTGACCTCTAAATTGCCAAATATAAACCATCTAGAAAACAACAGATACATATATGGCTCAAGTGTCTGTGTTCATCCTTGGTAATACAAATAAAATTATTAATCTGATCAGGAAACTAATATTTCACAGAGATTTAGTCTTTCCATATACATTATCACCCTGAGAATCTTAATTTTCAAGATTATAAGAACCAGGCATTTGCTTCTAAAATGTCCATAATTTCCATACTAAAATATTTTCCCAATGCATTTGATTCCTCCCTTTTATAAACGTTATAGTTGTATGCACTCATGTCTTACACTGAATAATTTCTGAATGGAATAACCAATAATATTGGTTTCAAAGTTACATATTTCATGTCAAATGTAATGTACTGATGATTTATTCAAATTCTAAGAATGAGCATATGCAGCCATACCTGAACTGAAAATTGCCTAGTAATCTGGTCTGCATTCGCTCAACCTTCCCCATTCTTTGGTTCCATGCCTTTAAGCTCAATGACACTGTGGAGGTTACCCAGTGAGTAAGGTATGGCCACTAACTTGAAGATATTTATGACATAACCATGAAGATAGGCGTGTAAAGAACAAAATCACCAAACAAAGAAAAATGAAAAATTTATATAATAAGCCCACATGGCTATTGCCAGCCCATGGGGTGCATTAGTGAAAGTTCAAGAAAAGATGACCCCTGTGAATGGACACAGCCGTGTGCCTGTGTATTCAGGGTGGCAAGTGAAGTTAGCACTTTGGAACAGCAGTAGAAAAATCTGTCTCAAAGAGGCATTTATGGGAGGCTTCAAAGAAAGAGGTGGCGTTTGGATTTTGACATTCTGTCTCCTCTCAGTCAGGAGAGAAGGATGGAAATTGTAGCCCGTTTCTCATGCTGGTTCATCTCAAAATGATGGAAACAGAGGGTTCCTGAGTTTCATTGTAAAGAAATCTGTTTCGGATAGCTGAAGTGATTGCACCCTTTCAGGCTTTGGTTCACATAATACTTAGCTCCTCAGGACTGCCCAGTCTCCTCATTTACCCAATGCTGAAAGTAGGATTTTCCTTTTATCCTAACATACGCTGAGCACGGGAATGTTCCGTGAACCACTGCTCTGTGAGGAATCTCTCTTGATCCGTATTTCACTGTCCACCAAGTTTCTCATCTGTCTGTCCATTTTCAGGACCCCCTGTGTTTCCACAACCCATAAAACTTGTAATGAGTAAATCTGAGATTTTTCTAATTGAGAGTTAGAAAGCGTGACTAAAACATATGTGGCCATGATAAACCACCCGATACAGGCTGTGCCTTTTTTTTTTTTTTAAAGAGAGAGGGAGGAAGGGAAGGAAAGACAGAGAGAAGGAAGGGAGGAAGAAAGGGAAACATCTTTAAACATTTTCTTGTTTTATTATATTTTGTTTGTTTGTTTGTTTTTTACATGGGCTGGGGCCGGGAATCGAACCGGGGTCCTCCGGCATGGCAGGCAAGCACTCTTGCCCGCTGAGCCACCGCGGCCCGCCCAGGCTGTGCCTTTTTGACAAATGGCTCGTGTGTAGTGAAGAGGGGAGCATCAAAAGCTACACCAAAACCTGATTCCATTGGTCTGTTGCCACTGTGTAAAATGCCCAGATGGCTGAATCCTCACTTCTATCGCATTATAGCTGCATTATGCTTCAAATCGAGAGAAAAAGATTCTGGGGCCAGAAAGTGGTTATGGAATGGTGATAAAAAGCTTACAATCTAAGCAACACACAGGGATTAATAAAAGGTAAATCTTGCTGGATTTAATGTCAACCTTCAACAAAATAATTTATTTTTCAGCAACGACAGATAGGTTTATAGAAGAAGAGACTAGCTATGTATAATTTTACAACTCAAACAAAGGATCAAAATGCAAGCACAATATTTAGAAATAATTTGTTTCTGGCCAAGAGCACTGTGGAGCAGTCAGGACCATAAAGTAAACAGATGGAAGACAATGATATAAAAATAATATTTTTCAGTTTGGAAAATATGATCTGATGATGATTTATTTTATTTTGCATGAAATAGAGAAAGTCTAGCATGTTCAAACTATTTTTGTTGAAGAATCAATAAATAAGTCAAAACCACAAAAACAGTTATTTGATTATTGTTTTAAAATGTTCTTCTAAGTTAATTGTTTTTTAACTGGATAAATGTACCATGTGTTTCAGATCATGTATTTGAGCTTCTTATACAGAACCTGTTATTTTTGCATCTTCATTTCTTTTGCCAAAGGTACTGATTAATAGGTGATCCAAGTTTTAAATAATACATGTCTATTAAATTGACCATTCTGATTGAATTATGGGGAAGAATGGGGAGAGATTGTATTTCTGGGAGTCTGCACAATATTTTATAGTTCATAAAACACTTTCATGTTTGAGTGAAATTATCCTGAGGCAATTCTGGAAAATATTATCTACATTTTTTAGCTAAGAAAAATGCAGAGTTTTAACAACCTGACCCAAACCATCAGCTTTAAAGGCAGAGCTGGAATCAGCTTGTTATTCAGTTTTCTTAGTCTTTCTTGTACTCTGTGTAGCTTCTTTGAGTTGTTAAGTAAAAAGTAGATTCAAAATCAAAAGCTGCGTGGAAGTTCTCTTCCCAAACTCCCCCAATTGGTGTTTTAGCTCAGTAGACACATGGCCTCAACTACCTAAAGGCTTTCCAAATTTCAAAATGACCAGTACACAATCAAATAATGAAGGTTTCTTTTTACAAACAATTTTGTTGAAAAACTATTAGCATTCTAAGTAATCAATCATAGGATACCAGATTTTTGCTTTGCATAGCGAATAACTGAATAACATAAAGCAATGTGAATTTACTTTTTCATGGAATTCTTCCACAGGACAAAGTGCAGTTCATGACTAGTTCAAGGAATATTGACTTCAATATTAATAACAGTCATGACTTCATGACTTCAAGGAATATTAATAACAGTCAAGCAAGTTTCAAAATCTTCCTTAAATCACACAAAATGACAGGACAAGGATGAATAACCCTTGAGAAAAGGTGGTTAGACTTCTGAAGATCTTTTGAAGTTAAGCACCACTAACAAACCACTCTTTTTCTCCCCCACTAAAAACAAGGTAGAAGAGTAGGTATAAGAGGGGCAGATATTTAGATGCATTTGACATGTAGAGCTTCCCAACTGGCTACAGCAGCACTCATTTAATATGAATTTCCACAATGTCAAAAGCAGTTTATTTCATCAGCCCTAATTCCATTTTGAAGGACAATGCTGTTTAAGGATGTTTTTAATTGGCCATCATTCATGGTTTAATATAGATCCTCGATGTAATTGATTTAGAATTAAAAGTATAATTATAGAGAAATCTAGAAATGTGCTTTTATAATAATGAAGCATACCATGCTAATTTCTTTGTGCTTTTTGGACCACTTTTCAACAGCTTTTGTGCAGCTATATCAAATTAATTATCTAATTTTCAAAAAGTGGGGAGAAAAATTATATAAACTATTGATGTGTATGTTGAAAAGGACTTTAGAATTAATTATTAAGAAATGGTTTGTAAATATCCAGATGAAGGTTACAAGGACTCTGGCATGTTTCTAAAGATAAGAATAATATAGAATTTATTTCTATAATAGGGTTAGCAGATAGAGAATGCAGGATAGCAGTTGTTCAGAGCTAATTCCTTTTTTCTTACATGGGCGGGCACCAGGAATTGAACCCGGATCTCCGGCATGGCAGGCGAGAATGCTGTCTGCTGAGCCACCATGGCCCACTGTAATTCTCTCTTTTATTTCAATCTACTCAGTTTATTTTAACCTTTTTTCCCTCTATTATTTATTTTTTATTCATGTTTTTTACTCATCTGTCTATACCCTGTATAAAAGGAGCATCAAATATAAGGTTTTCACAATCACACAGTTACACTTTAAAAGCTATATCGTTATACAATCATCTCCAAGAAACATGGCTACTGGAACACAGCTCTATAGTTTCAGATACTTCCCTCTAGCCACTCCAGAACATCATAAACTAAAAAGGGGATAGCTAAATAATGCGTAAGAATAATCTTGAGGATAACCTCTTGACTCTGTTTGAAGTCTCTCAGCCCCTGATACTTTATTTTGCCTCATTTCTCTCTTCTCCATTTTGGTTGAAAAAGTTTTCTCAATCCCTTGATGCGAGTCCCAACTCATCCTAGGATTTCTGTCCCACTCAGAGCTAATTCTTAAAATGCAAAATCTTAAATAATACTTGTATTCTAAAGATCAAAAATATGAAATATCAGCAACAGCTAAGTGGCTTAATAACTACTTAAATCATAATACCTCAATTGTGTTTATTAGTGGATTGATGCCAATCACAAGAGTGTTTTCTACTGGAGTGTTGTAGGTTTCCATGTCTTGTTCTGTCCTCATCAACATTTTTCCAATTACTTACATTCCTTAAATAAAGAAATAGAGGATGTAGCCTCCCAAAGTTATAGTTGAAATTCACTTTAGTATTATTAAACATGCTGAATCAAAATTGTGTTGACATGTTGTAGCCATGGCTGAAATCTACTAAATTGGTTTTTAATTGGAAAAATATAAGAGGCTATACTTGGTTATATACCATTGGGAATATGTAACTTAGTCTTAGGTACTAAGTTTGATAGAGACTTAATATGCATCATTAAAATTGTCACTTCAAAAAGAAGCGAACGTGACCTGAATTAATAGAAGCAAAATAGCTAGAAGAAATGAGAGGAAGTTCTCACTCTTTTCTATGCTGTAAGGACAGCTGGAGTTTTGTCCAGTTCTGGGTGCCAGTCCACAGGAGATGGGATATAGCATAGAGACAGCTGGTAGAGAAACTTGAACTCATGTCACTTTTGGAATAGTTTCCTGTTTATCCTGCTTCAGAAAAGCAATTTATGATTAATTTATCTTTATTACAGTACATTTTCATCTAGTTATTTTTTAAAATGTGTACTTTTAAACAATGTTAATAAAATTATCTAGATTTAATTCTATATCTTATTGGTTTTGATGTTCAAACTTAGTTCTTTTCAACTTTGCCTTTCCACTTATTTGACTCATCTCTCAATTTGCAAGAGTCTAGAGTATATGTTTGAGTAATTTTTCAGGAATGGTAAGCCTTTGTTTGTCTGACTTTAGGATGTCCTTACATAGAAATAATATCATTGGCAGAAGTAAAACCTACCTATCAGTCATTTCAGGCATTGTCCCTGTGAGTTAGCTAGCACTGATTAATTTGTTCAACACATTTTCTTGAGCATCTAATATGTGCCAGGTCCCATTTTAGGTGTTGAAGATAAATCAGTTAAGAAAATGGTCAAAAATCCCTGTACTTGAGGAGCATATATTCTAGCTGGTGTTGGGAGGAGAGGAGAGAAAAACAATGAAAAATAAGTAAATTATGTAGGATATTAGAAAGTGGCAAATGCTACTAAAGAAGAAAGAAACAAAGCAGAGTTCATGGAGGGGGAGGAAGTTTGTTATTTTAAATAGGGTGACGAGGATAGATCTCATTGAGAAAGCAACATCTTCGAGAGGACATGAAGGAAGGAAGGCAGAGAGCAATGTGGATAACTCGGGAAAGAGAACTTCAGGCAGAGGAAAGGGCATGCACAGAGCCCCTGCTGCAGAAGCATTCATGGCAAAGGGATCCCAAGTAGGCCAGTAAAGCTGGAGCAGAGGGCAAGGTGTGGGCCAGAGTTTGGGGATAGAGAGGTAATGAGGAGGCCGAGGCGGGCATTTCGGTAGCTCATGAGGGCATGGAGGCTGTTCTAAGGACTCTGGCTCTTACTCTGAGTGGAGCAGGGACCCATACGGAGTGTTGAGTGGATGACATAAAACTGACCTATGTTTTAACAGGATCACATAGGCTATTGCTTTGAAAATAGATGGTAGAGGAGCAAGGAGGAGGAGATTCAGCCCAAGTCTCCACTATTTGCTTCCCAGTAAAAAAGGAGGCAATTCAGTAGTGTCATTTTGCATCTTTATATACTTTTTTGAGTTTTGCGAGGAAAAATGAAACAGAGCATATTGTAGAGAAATCACTGAATTATGACTGGAAGAAACCTTGAGAAATGATCTATCTCACCTTACCCCTATCAGATAGTTTTCCAATAAATAATTTCATTCATATACGAACTGACTCTATTTTGAAACACCTCTAGTAAAAGAAATTTCATAGCTCCTTATAATCCACACTCCAAAGTTTCCCAATTATCTCCCTTAGAATTTTTTTCTTTTGTCAAATAAGAATTCTTCATTCTGCAGTTATATATCATTCTTATTCTCTCTTTTTAGAATGGAACCTTAAAGCAAAGTGTACAAAACATAGAATTAAAAAATACAGATTTCTAATCACATTGAGTTCTAATCTCACTGGCATGCAATATAATCTTTGCCAAATCACTTTGTACAAATGAAGTAAAATATATAGACCTTCCTTTGGCTCCTAGGAAGAAATGAGCTGTATAAGTCCAAGATATAATTAGAATCATTGTTGATATTATTCTCTTCTGATTAGAAATGGGGAATTAATCCAATCCCTTATTAGAATTTTAACTCTGCAAGATGGTGTGTGTTGCCTACAGATAGGAAGTCTTTAGGGAGGGATAAGTCATTAATTTTAGTCATGGGAAAAAACTCTCTGAATTCACCAAAAACCTTTAATCCAGATTTAGATCCATTCTCACTCTAACACAATGAGTGATCTTTAAGGAAAATATCTTGACTATGATTTAAAAGAGCAATGTATTCCAGCTAATATAGATTCCCTTGAAAAATCTATCTTAGGTGTTAAATCACAGTGATCAAGTTAGATAATTGACTGAGTAAAAATATACCAGAAAATCCTTTAAAATTAAAAATCAATAACTTAGTTTCCCAGTTTAAACACACACATACCTATATTATATCACTTTCTCTTTTTAATATATTTCTTTCATTTGGAAATATTCAGCTTATGGTGCTGGGAAATAAACCACTTGCTCTTAAAAACTTCAAATATTATGTGGTCTTCAATATCAGAGAAGAGTAATGGCAGAACTGCAGTCACCTTAAGTGTTTTTAGATGCAGGATCTTCAGTCAGTAGTTCCTGAAGCTCCACTGCCTCCTGAGTTCTGCTTTCAAAAGCCAGGAAGGGAACAAAAAAGCAACATGCCAGCGGTAGCTAATGTGCTGCACAGCCTAGCAACCATGTTTACTCTATCTGAAACTGAATTCTTCAGCTTTCTTCCTGCTTTCTCAATGCTCGGCAGTAAAGTCACTCTTTCTTGGCTCCAGGCTCAATTTTGGATTTATGGTTTTTTGTTCCTTCTCCCTTTTCAAGACCTTGTTGAATATTATGGATTTCATTTGCAGAAATGCTCCATCTCCATTAACAATCAATGGCTCCACCTCATTATCATTATCCCCTCATTATCACCAGTCTGGATTATCTCAATACCCTCCTAACTGGTCCCCTGAATATGCTTTCTCTCTAATTCATTCTCTGTGCTGCCCCCATGCTTGTGTTCCTAAAGCTTTCCTCCCATTGTTTCTTCATCAAGTGTCACTGAACCATTGCCAGATGTCATTTACTTTGTTAGGAACTGGTTATGTGAAGGAAAATAGAACTCTATCTTGTTGCTTGTAGAACCTGCAATTAAGTTTGGGAGAGAGACATGCAATTAAATAATTATAATCCAGTGTGATTAGTGAAGTATTATGCACATGTAACAAAGTTCTATGACAATAGGAGAAAGGTATCATGACTGTTTAAAGTGAGAAGGACTGGGAAAATCTTCATAGAGGAGATGACATGAAATCTGTCTTTAGAGATTGGAAAGCTTGCACCAAGCAGACACTAAGGAAAAGGTAATTCTAGACAGGTAGAATAATATTTACAGGGACTTGGAGACATGAAATATAGCAAGTTTGAAGACCTCTAACTTTTCCAGTATTCCTAGGGCACAGGATGTGAATGAGAAAGACAAGAGAATCAATTGGAGATTTGGGTAGGACCCTCTCTAGGGTAGGTTTTATGTGGCAGGCTATGCAATTTGGACTTTATTAGGTGTTTCACAGATAAAAGTACATGTGATGGGGTAACAGCTTGTTTTAAAAAGATGGCTCTTGTAAGTGTTTTGGTGATACATGGGATGTGTCATGGACCAGCAGCAAGATCAATTAATCTATTTCAAGAGTCCAGGCAAGAGATGAATAGGGCAGTCCAGGTAAGGGAAGCAATGACAGTTGGCTGGGGAGAAAAAAAAAATCCATTCAAGAGTCTGTAACATGGTGATTTAATGGGAATTCAGGAAGCCATTCTGTCTCTGTTTGGGAAAAGTTCTGGGTCCAATAGCTTCCAATATATGCAACTTTTTTTTTTTCTTTTCTGTGTTCTAGGGTTGGTTAGCTATGGTTCAAGTCAACCTCTTTATTTCCTTATAATTGGCATTTGCTCTTATTCTAGAGTGTATCAGCCTCATATTTCTACCAGTCCCATGATTGTTAAGTAAGAACCCATGGGTTCTTCAGGGCCTTAAGACTAACTACAGATGCTTCGGGGCCCTAGGCAGCAGGTTTGGAAGTCTGATTGGGAGTTTGAGGATGGAAGATCAGATTTTGATAGCTCTACCCCATAGTTCAACAAAGCCTTCTCTGCATTTAAGAAGTTGCACTTGAGGTTGCACTTAAGGATTAGTTTGAAGAAAGCTGCTTAAATGTTGCTCAAGGTGACAGGTAGGATTTGTGCAATTTCCCCATTTATTCTGTGTATTGATGTTAGATATGACAGAAGAACCCAAACTATTTTGTACCAAGATATAGAGAAAGCCTGGGCCTTTGTAGTGACCATGGAGAAATGTTCTATGCCATATGACTGCAAAGCCACATGAAGATGAAATTTCTGGGACCAAGTGTGCATAAAGGGCACAAGTTATATCAGAAGCCTTGTTTTTTTCCCAAGTCTTTCTTTCTTTTTGTTTTTCTTTTTTGTTGTTGTTGCATGGGTAGACACTGGGAATCAAACCTGGGTCTCCAGCATGGGAGGTGAGAACTCTGCCTGCTGAGTCACCATGGCCCATGCTTTTTCCCAAGTCTTTCTTGATAACACACCTGTTGCTTTTAATGGGGTACAGCTACTTATGCAATGCTTTCAAGAGAAAGAAGGTTTTTCACTTCTATATGACCATGATACCATTGGGAAGTCAATAAAATAATCTCTTCCAATTAAGATTAAGTGAGCTATATCATCTCTGTTTTTCCTACATAACTCTGAGAACCCAAGGAACCTCAGTCACAGCTACTATATGGAGTGTGCTGGTATTGATAACTTATTAGGAAATATAAGTAACAGGACATACAGAGTAAATGTGAGAAGTGATGGAGAGAGAGAATGTTTAGGAGCTTCCTGGCCTTGTGATTTGTTCTTCTGAATGGATAACTGTGTTCTTTAAAAGAGAATGCACAGGAGAATGAGGGCATTGAAAGGAAGATAATGAAATTCACTTTTAGACATGTTGAATTAGAAATGCATGTATAGTATCCAGGATGCAGTTAGATAAACAAGTCTGGAGTTGAAAAGAGATTCTGGGAAAGGTAACTATCTGGGATTCTTCAATATGGTATTAATGGAAATTAATGAAGTGGATGAAGTCTCCTAGGCAGAACATTTAAATGAGAAAAGAAGACCAAGGACGGCCTGTTGCGGGGGGGGGGGGGGGGCAACCCAAATTGAGGGAGGACAGGAGAAGAGAACCAATAAAGGAAACTGAGAAATAACCATTAGAGAAATAAGAAGCAAACCAGGAGAGAGTTATCATTGAAATTACCAGAGGGGAAAGGTTCAAGAATGGGGAAATGGTGATCAGTGTCAGATGCTGCAAAGAAGCATTCCTCTGCTGTAATTCTTTGTGCTTTCAACTGATCATTGAACAAAGCTGAATTCTTTGTTGTGCAATAGCAAGTCCTTTAGAATCTCACTGTCAATCTCATTTCTTAAGGCCACCAGTATTATTCTGTCTTGTGCACCCAACATCTTTGTTCTAACAGCACTTATCTTTGCTCTTAATAGACCATGTCTTGAGTTTTTCTCATGCTGCTTTAATTTATACCTGGAAGTATCTTATACATTATCCTTGCTTTGGCTTGACTGCAAAAATGGCCCCGATTCTTCACTCATCCCAGTATCGATGCCCCTTGCAACATGACTCTGAAGATGTTTTCATCTTCAGGAGATGAATTTGTTTCTCCACCTCTTGAGTATGGGCTGGCACTGTGATTTGGTCTGGCCAAATCAATGAAGCAATGTATAGCATGTCAGTTACAAGCTTAGGCTTTGTGCTGGTTTGAATATGTATGAATCATATTCTTTTAATTCAATCTTGTGGGGGCAGAATTATTGTAGGGTGGGACCTCTTGATTAGGTTGTTTCCATGGAGATGTGGCCCACCCTATTCAAGGTGGATCTTAATCCACTTGCTGGCATCCTTTAAGGGAGAGAGATTTTGGAGATAATTCAAAGCTAGGAGAGTTTAAAGAAGCTAAGAAAGAAAATGCCCCAAGGAAAGCAAGAAGGACCCACAGGAGCTGAGACAGGCATTTTGAAATCAGAAGCCAGGAGAGAAAGACCAGCAGATGTTGCCATGTGCCCTCCCACGTGAAAGAGGAACCCCGGACGCCAGCCACCGTTCCTGTGGGAAGGCATCTTCCTCTCGATGCCTTAATTTGGACATTTTCATGGACTTAGAACTGTAAATTTGTAACCTATTAAGTCTTCATTGAAAAAGCCAATCCGTTTCTGATATATTGCATTCCAGCAGCTTTAGCAAAGTGAAACAGATTTTGTACCAGAAGAGTGGGGTGCTGTGATTTGCAAATATACCAGAAAGGCTGAAACAGCTTTATAAATGGATACGGGGAACATTCTGGAAGAATTGTGAGATGTTTAATAGAAAAAGACTAGATTGTCTTGAAGGCACTGTTGGTAGAAATATGGAAGCTAAATGTACTTTCAACAAGATCTTAGACAGAAATGATGAGTGTGCCATTCCCAACTGGAAGAGAGGTGATCCTTGTTTTAAAGTGGCAAATAATTTGGCAAAATTGAGTCCTGGTGTTAGATGGAAGGCAGGATTTGAAAGCAATGAGTTGGAATATCTAGCCAAAGAAATTTCTAAATTAAATGTGGAAAATGCCTCCTGGCTTCTTTCTTGCAGCTTATAGTAAAATGCAAGAGGAAAGGGATAAGCTGAGACCTGAACTCTTGGGTACAAAGAAACTAGAAATAGATAGCTTGGAAAATTCTGGGTTTCTGGAAGGTGAATCCCTAGAGAATAGGGCCCCATGTAAGATTTTAATCAGTCAGCCATGTTAGGACAAGCCAGGATTGGAAATGGAGTTATCCAGAAAGGATTTGTAGAAAGTCTTATTCTTTGATGGTTTGGACTCTTGTGTACCACATGCCAAACAGACAAGTTTTTTTTTTTTTTTTTTGCAAGACCTGTATGACAGGAACCACTGCCAGTCCTGACTAAAAGCATCAAAAAATGGACAGATTGAAGGAAAAATTACTTCAAAGGCAGAACCATGTAAGCCAAAGTCTGGAGCTAAGACACCTTGGGCCAGGCAAGCAGACCCACCCATGCAATTGGAAAGGGTGAGCTTGCCCTGAAGTTTGCATAGGGTGGGCTTTCTGTCCCATTGTTCAGTGACCCTGAGTCCTGGATGTGGAAGAGAGTCTAGGTGCCATCCAGATGCTTGAAGAGGGTGGAACAGAGAATAAGGTGGTCTCTCCCTCCCCCCAGTGTTTGGAGAGAGCAAGATCACTGCATAAACCCTTGGAGAGGGTGGGATTGCTGCTCTCTAAGACTCCAAGGATAAAATGTCATTCTATAAATTATTCTCAGACCTATAAATCTAATGGAGCTTGTTCTGCAGTTTTTCAGAGCGGTTTTGGAACTTTGACCTTGTTTTCCTTCTAATTTCTTCTTATGGAAATGGGAACGTTTATCCTATGACTGTCCCTCCTCTGTATACTGGAAGCTGATAACCTGTCCTAAGTTTCACAGGTCCAGAGCCAGAGGAGAATTTTGCCTTAGGACAAATTATGCTTGTAACTGATGTTGATAAAACTTTGTACATAATATTGTTGCTGAAATGGTTTGAGGCTTTTGTGATATTGTGATGGAATGGATATATTTTGCATATGGAAAAAACATGTCTTTTGTGGGTCCAGAGGGTGGAATGTGCTGGTTTGAATCTGTTATGGGCCCCAGAAAAGACCATGTTTCTTTAATTCATTTTTGTGGGTGGGACCTTTTCATTAGGTTGTTTCTGTGGAGATGTGACTCTGTCTTTTCAAGGTGGGTCTTAATCCACTTTCTATGGTCCTTTAAGTGAGAGGGACTTTAGAGAGAACTCAAAGCTGAGAGAGTTTAGAGAAACTAAGAAAGAAAATACCCTGGGGAGAAGCAAAAAGGACCCATAGGAGTGGAGATAGCCATTTTGAATTCAGGAGCCCAGAGAGAAGGACAGACAAGCATGGCCCTGTGCCTTCCAATGTGACAGAGGAATCTCGGAAACCAGCTACCTTACCTCTGGGACGGTGTCTTCCTCTTGATGCCTTAATTTGGGCCTTTTCATAGCCTTAGAACTGTAAATTTGTAACCTAGTAAATCCCCATTGAAAAAGCCAATCCATTTCTGGTAGATTGCATTCTGGCAGCTTTAGCAAACTGAAACAGGTTCCACTGGCCTTTTGAACTTTCATTCTCTCTCTCAGCACTGTCATAAAAGAGGCACAGGATGACCTCTCTAAAATATTAGGCAATGCAGAGAAGAGTCAAGCCCAGAAAAGACTTGTTAACAGCAGTGTAAACCCCAGATATGCAACAGAGCCATCAGCTAAGCTAATGCAGATCAGAAGAGCTGCCTTCCTGACCTGACGCAGATCATAGATGCATGAGGGATTCCAGCTGAAACCAGAAGATCCACTTACTGAACTTTAGACTCAAGAGCAATTATTGTTTTAAGCCACTGTATTTTCATGTGCTCATTATGCAGCAATAGCTAACTGATACAGTGGTCCAGCTCCTCTGTTATCAGTTCCATGAACCCTGTCTTGATGAATCTTTCTGGGAAAACAAAAACAAAAGCAAAGTAGTCTCCTTCCTTTCATAGAGCTGAGTGGCTTGAGATGAGGCTACAGAGGAAGACTGGGCCCAGAACACACAGAACCGTGTGGACCTGAGTAAGGGTTTTTAATTTGAAATCTTCAAATATACCAAATGTTTGTTCTCACATGGATAAAAATACATATACACACAAAACCAATTATGTTTAATGTTAAGTTTTGAAATCTCGAGACAACTGGAAATCTACCCGAAAGCATTCGAGAGCCTGCTATCTCCACTGACACTCGCGCCCACACACAAGAAGAGCAGCTGCTTGTCTACTCAGTCTCAACTTCCCCACTCTGCTTGTCACCTAAGCTGAGCATTTGAAACAGCTGCATTAGGATCAGAAACAAGGGAATGTGCGCATCTCACCCTCTTTCTCAGGTTACTTTCCAGAGCAGAGGCACTTAAGATTCTCTGAACTTCATTTTCCTCTGCCTTCCGCCCTGCAATACCACCTGCTTCAGTGCCGAAAGAACTTCCACAAAGGATGAGATACTGGGTACCGCCAGATAAAGCAGCACAGTTTTCTACCTAGCTCCAACGACTTCTTGTAAAAAACACCAAACTCCGCATTTAAAACTGGAAAGCTTGAAGATATGTGAGGTATTTTTGAAAGGACTCTGGGAGTTGGACAACTCGATCGTATTTTATGGATGACAAGGATTATGAGCCTGAGAAGCTCCAGCGTTACATCAAGGGAGCAAATCATGATCTTTGTAATTTATTCTGTGGCTAGTTCCTAGTCAGGAGCTATCAGGGAGCGCAACAGAAATTGGTGAGCAGTTCTCAAACACAGTTTCACCATCCACCCGTGCTGGTAGCAGTAATGATAGCAATTGCTCTCGCCACCTTCCCTTGTAGATGCTGTGCAGTGAAACTCATGAGTTTCCAGAGTCATGACTTTCCCAGAGTGTAGCTTATTCAGACAGACTCAGTTGCTGCCTCCTCCGTGAAATATTTTGTGTGCAAAATGTGTGCAGCTGTCAATGAGAATCATATCAGCTCTGCAGACTGAGAAACTAGCTTGGATTGCCTCTGTCAAAGCATTCAGGTTCCTACCTACCCAGTTACTGGACAACTGTCTACATCTTCAGTGCTGCCAGCAAGGCAGAGTGAGACAGAGGTGGAAAGAAATTTCCCTGGAGGCACTAATGCTGCAGACCTCATGCTTTTCAATGACGAATTTGGAAAACTTCCCAGGATTTACATCTGCGTTGGCATAATAGCTTGTACTTCAGAGAATGAGGCTTTCAAGGGAGACAGTGAGAACAACCACATTTATTCACAGAGGGAGGGTGACATTTCTTCCTTCTTTCAGGGACAAGTGTCTGCCTTGTTACTTTCTGGCCCTGACATTGTTGCTGCTGGCGAATGTGTATAGTCAGGAAATGCCCACTTAGTACATGAGTTGTATTGGGGGAAGGGCAAAGATTGGCACCACTGCATGGAGTCTTGTCTAAGGGGAGGGTACGTAGGATGGATTGGGGATGTGAAGGGAGCAAAGACAAACATGCAGCAAGGCCAGGGAGCCTTCTATTCACTCATCTCCCCTCACTGATTTGTGGGATATTTTCTCTTTTTTTGTTTTCACAGTGGTGGTCAAGAAGGCAGCCGCTTATGAGCTTCCTTTGGTATCACCTGAGGAAAATGAAAGGAATTGTGTATTCCCTAAAGAAATAGACAGATTCAACTGATACTTTGTAAATCCCTTTACTTGGTAAGTCAACTGACCCAATGATTAAATCACACATTTTATATTCAAATTTATTCAAATAATTTCAAGGTCAAGGAGTCAAAAATACAGAAGACGGCAGTTCAGATAGGGATGCTAGAATTCTAGGCATGTGGGTGGGATTTCCAATATCTAAATATTTTTTAAAAAATGCTCTTCTGATATGAAGGCAGAGTGGGCTTGACTGAGATCCATTGTATAAAGAAAGGGAACGCCTTTTAGGAATAAGTACATAGTCTTCTGTGGTTTTGAAGCCAGGTTTATTAGGATGACATTGGTTGAAGGTACATGCATTGGGTCAATGTTCTAAATTCATTGTTTGTTTGGGAAGTTTTGATGGAGTCAAATCCATCTTGACTGAAATGCAAAAAATGGTATAGGCAATGTACAAGTGTCATTTTTCTTAAAGCCACAGATAATGGATGATATGAGATAAAGGCAGACTGTGTAAATACTGGATTGAGGGAGGAGATACACAAGTCACTGGTCTTCCAAGTGCTGTATTCGATGATCAGGGTTCAGTATCCAGTTGACCTGAAGGTGCACATGACTAAAGGCATTCGTTTCAGGCGTCACTCTACCAGGGGATAAGGCAGGGCACTGCTGGTCATTTCTCTATGGCAGCAGGCCTACTGATAAGGAAAAACCTAGAAACCCTACAGAAATATCTTAAAAATAACATCCAAAATAAGTTCCTAAAATGAGAACAAAATTGTAGTTTCTGTTCAAAAACATGTTTTCTCCTCAACATTGCAGGAACAAATATAAGTCCAAAAAAAAAAAAAAATGAAAACCAACAACAAAAAACAGGTATATGGACTAGGTGAGCCAACATGCTATTCTCTTACATGCTTAAAGTAACTTAAATAACAAGGAAATGATTTAAAGTAGTATGAAGTCTTTATTATTAGGCTTAAAGTGAACTTGTGGAAGGATTTTTCACTATTCTACATTTTGCTGGGAAAAATGAAGCCATTTCATAACTGTGCTATCTGAAGAATGAATGAAGACATTGGAACATTTATTCTTGAGAAAAGAAGAGTCCATAGAGGAGATAGCACATGATGTTTGCGTGTATGCACATGTGCATGTGTGGGTGCGTGGTGTTTGAAATAGAAATGGGCTTATTTATATATTTGTCCTTGTATGTATTCTCTTAGGACTCCGGTATTTTCCTTATTACAATTTTTTAATCAATGTTTATTTTGGATTCACTGTATCTCCTTAAGTCGAGATATGCATTTGCTTTATTCTCTGCTAAATTTTCATTGTCTATTCCGTGATCTGGGATAAGATAAATGCTAAATAAATATTTTCTGAGTGAATGAATAAATGCTTTTTGGAAGTTTTAGAGCATATGGAATTAATATTTAGCAAACATCTACCACAGATAAACATTCTGCTAGGTATTTAAGTGTACTTAACTCAGTCTTCCCTATGACTTTGAAAAATAGATATAATTAGCTTCATTTTGTGGATGAACAAATGGATGCTTACAGAGGTTATTTGAGCCATTTCTATCTGCTTAGGGCCTAGGCAGATGTTCTTCCCATCATCCTTTGTTGCTTATTATAGAAACAGTTCCTGACACAATATGAGGATGAACTTTATAAGAAGCCTAGCAATCCTGGAATGTGCTCTCTTATGAGGAATTGAATTATCTGTCACTGAAATTATGGAGTCAGTTTGACCATCTGTCAGGAACATATAATAGAAAAGATGGAAAATGATGTTGAATTAGGAAAACTCTAATGTTCCTCTCAATTCGGAAACTTTAATTTACTGTCTAGCCATATGGTGAAGTGACAGAATAATATGGGTTTTCCTTCCTCTTGGCATTTCCTCCTTTTTCTTTCTCTTTTAAAGCAGATGGCTGCTATTGTGCTTGTTGCCCCAGGAGAAGGGGGGCAGAAGAAACATCAGAAAAGCCAGCCATCTTTTGGTTTTTCTGCTCCAAAAGCCTACTCCTTCAGGAGAACTTGGAAACTTGGAAGTACAAAGAAAATACTTAAGAGAAGAATAAAAACAAAAACGAAGAGAGAGCAGAAGTCTTCCACCAAGTTGAGAAAGATTATCTGTACTGGTGAACTAGAATCAGATGACTGAATTGGAGAGGAGTTAATGGCAAGTAAAATGTTGATGCTTCAGAGGAAGAGATAATCTGTATCCTACTTTTTGGGTAAAGCCACAGGAAACAACTACCCCAGAGAGGCTTTTGTGGGGCCTGAGAATATAAGAGAGAAGCACCTATTTTCAGGTAAAACTTTGGGGAGGTAGAAGGAGCCAGCTAAAAATTTTCTGGAAGGAATGTCTAGGCAGGCACAGCCAGAGTGAGCACCCTGGGACTGGATCCTTCAGGAGACTCCCCAAGTGTAGACATAGCCCTGGGGAAAGGAGGGAAATCTTAATGAGCAAGAGTAGGGGAACAGAGGACTTGAAGTTTTGTTTAGAAACTTGGAGACTAATCAAATCAAAGACTGGCTCTCTCTTTTTTAGTCCCTTATTTGTCATTCCAGTGCTTTCTGCTGTTTTCAGCTAGTTGAAATAAAAACACACTCAATCCATGAGAAGAGTTTATGTGTTCTGAAAAATTCAAATGTGCTTGTGATACAGAATTCACATTTTAAATTGCCTATTTTGAGAGATTGTCTTCATTCATTTTCCATTATTTCTCTTAGTCTTAGATATGAAAAATTCCCCAGGTTCGGATCCTTATATCAGACATCACCCTTCTGTTTCCCTCAGAAGGTAATGGTTTGGGGAGTGAAGAGGTGTGGTGAATAGAAGCTCTCTATTCCTTTCTCCAATGACATTTTTTTTTTGGGGGGGGGTCAGGTTGAACAGAGGTTACCATGTCATTTAGGATCCTCTGGGAAGCAGATGCCAGAAATGCAAGAAATTTAGTGAAAGATAAGTGCAAGAAACAGGAATAGGCAAGGGAGAGTCTTCAGTTCACAAGGCAGATCTGACACTTCTGGAGTGAGGGAAGGGGGAGGGAGGTGTGGGAAGAGCCTTGGATTACAGGCCAGCTCTGATCAAAGGTGATGAGAGGCCCAGAGCAAAGAGCCTTCTTCAGAGCAGTAAGTACCTCATCTGGCAGAAAGTCCAGCTCTAGTAGTCCTGACTTTGCTTAGCAATAAGCTGGGAGCAGCCTGAGAAGAGGGTGACCTTGGAGAGAAAGCTGAGGCGGACCCTGAAGGAGAGGCAACCGGAGGTTACCAGCTAATTGACATCTTGGAAGCAGAATTTCTCCTGGAAAGAGATCTGAGTGACTCACCATCATGGCTACCAGAAGCACCATTGTTCATTTTTTTAATGTAATTAATTCCTAACATTTTGTGGCTTTATGGAGTAGATTCAAGCAGAGAGTTTTAGAGAGGGGAAACTTAGAAAAAGGAGTAGGATTGTACATAGAGACAAGAAAATGCCTGGCCTAAATAATCTGTCAATCATTGGAGAACACTTTGCCAAAAGACATAATGGTCACACTGTCAGAATATGTCATTTCCACTCACCCCTGCAAATGGAGAGCACTGACTGTTTTTATGTACAGCTTTCTGGACATCTTTATGTAGATTCCATTAGCATCCATATTAAACCCCTTAGGATAGGTGTTTAGGTGCCACCATGCCAGAAATATCAATGAAGCTTAGAAAAAAAAAACAAAGTTGCTTGACTAAAAGAATAAGCAAAGAAAAAATGTTATGGTACCTGAATAAACTTGCTTTGTTACAGGGAAAGAATAAGGGACGTTCTAGTGATTTATTTAAAATGACTGCTATTGATTAATTTTCAAAAATGAATGAACCAGAGTGGTGGTTCAGAAATAAAGAATAACAGCTTATTAAATTCAATTTCCTCAGATGTGAGAAATAGAAAGTTAATGAAACTGAATAAAAGGGAGGGTCCTTTATACATTAGTGACTGAAAATGAGGACAGAACACTCTTTAATATATATATTTTTTCTGAAACCAAATAACATAATAAGAGAGTTTAAGTAGAAGATCTGACCTGAGTTTAGCTTTCATGAGTCTAATTTTCTCCCTTGAGCCTTGTTAAGTTTAAGCTATGTATTCTCCAGACAGGATATTAAATTCCCTTCCTGCTGGTTGCCTTTTCATAAATATCTCCAGTGCGGAATCTAGATCTGCTTGGGAGGAAACCATCACTAGAGTCCTTTTATTACACTTGAAACTTGATGATGTTCAGTGCACAGTAGGGTCTTGTCTTTCTGACCCATACCTGAGAAGAAAGATGTTAAGTAACCTGGCATTTTTCTTTCAGAGATGCTTTAGTTTGTAGGCTGCCAGAATGCAATATGCCAGAAATGGAATGGCTTTTAAAAGAGGGGAATTTATTAAAATGCAAGTTTACACTTCTAAGGCTGTGAAAATATCCAAATTAAGGCATCCAGAGAAAGATACCTTAACTCCAAAGAAAGGGCTGATGAAGGTCAGGGTTTCTCTCTCAGCTAGAAGAGCACAAGGCAACATCTGCTAGCTTCCTCTCCTCATTTCATAAGGCCTCCCCAGGGGCATTTTCCTTCTGCATCTCCAAAATTCTCTGGATGTGTGGGCTTTCTCAGCTCTAAAGCTTTTTCCAAAATGGTTCCCTCTTGAATGAGTGGAAACATATCTTCACGGAAACCATCTAATCAGAAGTTACTACCCACAATTGAGTGGGTCACATGTCCATGGAAACAACCAGAAAGATCCCACCCATCAATACTGAATGAGGATTAAAAGACATGGCTTTTCCAGGGTACATAATAGCTTTAAACCAGCACAATAGATCTGCCAGCTTTGGATCCAGCTATCCTCCCATCCAATTTTACTGGGAAGTACTGGCTCAGCAGCACTAGCTTTGTTGTCTCCCTGCCCACAATCTCCTCCACCTCCCACACAACCAAATTAATAAAATGACTTAGAAGGAGAAGAAGCACTACTTTTTTCAGGGAAGAAGAGTTTATGGTGGTGGGGAAAAGAGTATCTTATTTTCCCAAACCTGAGGAAGGGTTTGCCTACAACAAGAGGAGACTGATAATTCTTTCCTATTTGGCCATTGTGTTGACACCAGAGTTGTTGTACTAATTTTAGGGCAGGGGAGGATAACACCAGAGAGAGACAGCATGGTGAATTTCTCCTTTCTCTTGACCAACCTTTAGTGTTTAGTTATTAAGAGATAAGATGGATCCTGAACATGTTTGACAGTGGATGTTGGATGAGATTGGGGGCCACAGTTTGCATTTCAGAAGAATGTAGGGTAAAGCTACCAGAGGATGTTGGCCAGAAGAGGTGGTCAAATCTTACAAGGGGGCATCGATTCCCAGTGGAGCCAGTTGGCCACATCCTCTTCAAGCCTTTCAGGACAAGTCAGGTCAGCAGTGTGACCATCAAAAAAAAGGAGAACTGCAACTTCACCCAAGGATGTCCTCTAAGAGCCCCGTCTCTACTTCATTTCTTCTCATCCCAACACTTGAGTGATACATGCAGGGAGAGGCCACTTCAAAACCCAGTTCCATGCCATGTTCTGGAGGGCAGGGAAGAATGGAGAAAAGAGTTATGAAATATTTATGAGATTCTAAATGTTTAGAATCTTAAGTGATTGATTTGGTAACTGAACGAAACATAAAAGTTAAAGATTCTAGCTATGGACCTATTCTCAGAGCACACCCAAAGGAGGTATTCAACTGAGCACATCTGGGGTAGTTATTGACAAATGATAACTGTTTCATTTTTATACCCTGACACATATAATTCTTCAATAAACCAGCAAATCATGGTAGTCAAGGGATTAATTATGCCTCTTTTCCTGCTGCATGAGAATTTGAACTTTGGTAACTCTTTAGTTCTATTCCCCTGGTAATTTGATAGAGATGATATGCGCCAACTACATTATGAAGCAACACTGAGCATGATAAAAGTGACCCATGATTGGCAAATGGCATCTGGACTGGGAGTTATATGCATGGATTATAAATACTGTGAGAAGCCATAATTTGGGGCTTTCTTGAGTAAGTGGCTGACCCTAAAGCAGGCTCTAGAAACTATGCTCCTGGAGGTGTTGTGAGAGATCTTGGTTTCCTGGCATGAAGCTTCTAAGCGAGTGCAGCTCCTACAGTTGTTTGATGTAGAGCTCATCTCCAGCATAACTTGCTGCTACATTGCTTCACAAATTTCCATGGAAAAAGTGTGCCTGGCATTGTCTTCCCTATGAGACCTGGTTCTTGAATACATCCTTCAGAGAACTGCTGCTAAGTCTGGCTTATGCCCATCTGGTGAATCTGAATGTTTAGTCAAACCCAAAAAGACCCCCTTGTGGGTGTTGCTCCTGTATAAAAATGATTAAAAACAAAAAACTCTAGTCATGACAGAATGGCCAGGAGAATATTTGTCAGTAACACCATGTCTAGAGTCTCCTTGGAGCATCAATTCCACTGCTTGGTGGTCTTCCCTCTTTCCCAGTATGGGCAAGAATTCCTCATTTCTCTCCTCAACCTCCCACGACATATGCTGGTATCTCCCTTGTGTGAATTTCTGAACTTCCTGCTCATTTCTTTCTCCTTGTCAATTGCCCTTTTAAATAAAAATGGCTAATGTTTGTTGGGAGCTTATTACATTTCAGGTGTTTTTCCTAATCATGTTACCCATGTTATCTCATTTCATTTAATCCTCACAATAAATTATGATAATGCTCATTTGATAGGCCAACATAAGTTTAAGCAACTTCTCAAGATCATCCGTAAGTGATGTAGTCGAGATTCAAACATGTCATCCAAGATATTATTTAAAATCATATTCTAATGATATAAGAGAACCTTTGGTTTTCCCCTTTGATAGCTTATGTTAATAAACTTGTTTATATATCAAATATGTAAAGACATAGGTTAAAACTGTTTTTTGAAAGTCTCTCTCTCTCCTACCTTCAACTCTCTTCAATCTACCTCATCACTGCTAGTCAAAAAGAAAAAAAGGGATTTGGCCATCTGGTGTTTTTCCTTACATCATTCCAAAATAGTGACAATGATAAACTCTCTATTGGAGAGGCAGAAGAAATTAAATTTGAAAGTCCATGTTATGAGGATAAAAAATAAACAAATGAATATCAACTTTATGTCCAGAACATTTTAAAGGAGACTAAAAACCCAAAAGGAAGACAAACTATAGTACATAAGATTGAAACCTTTTCCTGAGGAAAGGAAGGAAAATGTGAAAATTCATGTGCTATAATTTCTCATCCAATAATCTCAAAGTTCATTCTAAAGAACAGTTGGACTAGCTGATGTATCATTTAGTAATACAATTACAGATGTAATTTAAAAAGCATCAATATTTTATCTACATTTAGAAAGGGGGGAAAGCAAGTCTCAGTTTCTAGAAAGCTGCTGCTGTTTTGGCTCCTGATTCCTTTCATCTTTAAGTTTCTCTCATGCTTCAATTCTCTCACCTTTCCCTCTGCCTCACCTCTGAACTTCCCAGCTGAAGACAGTTTTCTGCTTTCAATGGCTCATGTGATCAGAAAGGGTCCACCAGGATAGTCCAGATAACCTCCCTATTTTAAGGTCTGTAGCCTTAGTTACATTTGCAAAATCCCTTCTGCCATGTAAGATAGCAAATTCACAAGCTCTAGGGACTAGAGTATGGATATATTTGGAAGATCATTCTGCCTCCTACATTCTCTGTGACAGGTACTTACTATTAAAAAGTTGCCTATTTCTCACCCCTACCGGGTACACCCTTCTCCCTCCACCTGCAGACTCGAGATGTATCTCCTGTTTGTTTACTTCTGAATAGGAAGCATGTGATGATTCTCGTCAGAAACTGCTAGGGTTCCAAGATTCCCATTCCTGTTGGTCTTTCAAATCCACCTTTCTGTCAGCTTTAGGCTGACCCTTCAAATTTGATAGATGATCTGTTCCCTGCTCTTGCCTGGACGTAGGAATATCTGATTCTCACTATCTTCTTCCCTGTCCTGACCAGTCAGCATGACTTCAACAAACTTCCATACTTTTCGACCTCACCCAGGAATCTCCAAATATGTCTTTCTGGAGGGTCTCAAATATTTTCATAGTTTCTTTAGTTCCAGGGTGAATTATTCATCCTCTACCACAAAGCATGATTTCTCTTGGTTTTCATAGTTATTAAGAGCAACTGCTGAAAAGGCATGTTACCAAAATTTTCAGTGCTCCATCATTATTCACTAAAAGTATGACACATTTATCAGCTGTGGGTTAAGCTAGTATTCATGTGTTATCTGATGAATCATAACACAAACTCAAAATTAGTTTTCAAAAACCTATATACCTAGGCTGATAGGAAAAAAAAGATTTTATAGCCTGGATAAACTATTTTCTAAATATTTTTATGAAATTATATAATTATGGTGCAGTTACATTGATATTTATTGTTAATATGCCTGAAACAAGGTTGTAAAATAATCATCTTAATTGATTGAGTCATTTTAACAAATGGACTGTATTAACATTGTAGTAATCAAATAAGCTACTTAGGAATTGGCTATTATGCAACCAGCAAAACAAAAAAACCAAACAAATACAAAAACAGACAGGGTTATTTGGATGGAGTTGAGTGGTCACTGTCTAATCTTTTATTAGGCTAATTCAAATATTATGTGATGTCATAGACTCAATTTAAAAACATTTATTTTATGCCTACTGAGTGCAATTCATTGTAATACAAATGGATCCTACTCTAAAAGGTGCTTACAACCCATTAGAGGAGTGGCCTGAAAATGACCAATTGGAATTCAAGATAGAAAGTAACGAGTGTCTTAGCAAAGGCACAGATGAAGCATTAAAGGAAGTGAGAAGAGAAGAAAATAGCTCCACTATCAAAAAAGTTACATAGCTTAGTCTAGGTTGGACACAGTAAATATTATTGAACATATTGAACTGGCCATTTGATTTCAATTTTAATATATTTGGAATTGGACAGAGGGTGAAGTTAGCAGTCTAGATAAATGACAAAACATAAACCAAAGCACAGAGGTGGTGAAAGTTTGAATGTCACAACTTTTGTATCCATCATTTCTATCTCTGTCCACATTTTCTCCTTCTGGTCTCTAGTTCTAGTCTTATCCATCACAACCCTCCCTCACCCCATCTATATACATACTATTTTATGTGTCCATGGCAGCAAACAAAATGTTGGCTACTCCTTTCTTTCCATTCCAATATTGTCCTAGAGAGGAGCCCTGTCCCTACACCTGGTCTATTACAACAGCCTCCAAATGTTTTCCTTGTCTTTGGTGTTTTATCCTTCCAATACTCCTGACTGCCATCTTCAACTCCTCAGCACACTTATGAACAAGTCATTCACCGCATCAAGATTGTTTAATATTTCCAGAATAAAGTCCGATCCTTATCCGACTCTCAAGGGCTCTGGGATCTGATTAAGCCCATGGTCCTACTAATACCCCCTGCCTGCCCACAGATCTCAGCTCCATCCCAGCTAGACAACTTGCTGTGCTTTGATTTCCTGCACTGTTCACACTCTTCCCTATTTTTAGAGTGCCTTTTTGTTATTCCCATTCCTTATCATCCTATATGTGGAATCTTATTCATCCTTAATGATTCACACTTAAATCTTCTATAAAGCTCCCCACCTTGTCCTTTTATCTGGAAGTGATTTTTGTTCACATTCCATCCATTTTAATTTTGTACGTTTCTTACATCACATTTCACACCATATCACATGTTTACTTAGGCACAGTAAAATGAGCCCCCAAGCTACCTGGAGAAGAGCACATGATTTATTAATTTTATGTCTTCATGGTGGTTCCTAACAAGTGATCAGTAATGCTTTAATGGGTGGACTGTTGTCACCCAGTCTCCCTCCATTTTATTCCTCTGCAGAAGATTTACCATTTGATATTTCCTCATTGGTTGGTTGATTGAATGGCTATTCCCAACACCAGAAAGCAGACTTTATTTGTACAGAGACCTTGTTCAGTCTTTCTCATAACTGTAACCCCAGAGCCTAAGACAGTCTCCAGCTTGCCCAGATTTCCTCAACCAATATTTGTAGAGTGAATGAATGAAGAATGAAGAAAACTGAGAACCTATGAAATAATATTGTTGTCTCCATTTACAAAATGGCTTTACTTCTGTTTAATAATCACTTTAATATACCAGAAGAAACTTCCAAAGTATTTGTCCGCTTAATATTCCTATATTTACAGGCTCCTAGGTAATTAGGTGAATACAAGGGAAATACAGATCATTAACTCTTCAATTATACTTACCAGTTGATGTGTAGGAAGGTAGAGTATTTTCTAAGATTAATTAGTATGAAACATGAACATTTTAAAGCTATCAGTGATGCTGAAGTTTGGGAGATAGGAGAGCTAGATAATTATCTGCTAATGTCTCTTACTGCCTGAATATTCTAATAGGATAATTACTAACATACTCCTTTATTATTCTTGATCAATATGACATTCCTCTATTGTAGATGGATCATCCACTTAGAATCTTTACTGAAACAATAAAGCTTGAAATGCTAAAAGTGACTTTACATTGGCAGGTAGAAAACAGCATTCCGTTTTTGAATCTTGACTCAACAAAACAAGTTATGTGAGCTTGAACAATTTACACTGTCTTTCGTCTATAAGATGGGGGGGTGGGCAGTAACAACAGCACCAATATCTTAGGGCAGTGGAGGGGGATAAGTGAAATAATGCATAGCATTAATAAAGGTAACTCAGCCTTATTATATACCATGCAATGTACTAAGTGTTTAATGTGAATTGCTCATTTAATCCTCACAACATCCTTTAAAGTCAATACTATTATTATCCTTATTTTTTTCAAATGGAGAAACTGAGGCATGGAGGGTTGCCTGAGATCTAGTCAGTTCTTAATAAATACACAGTCAATGCAATTATTTCTAGTGCTAATATATATATATATATTCCATTGTCCCTCATGCTTTAACATGTTACATGTTTATCTAATTTAATCCTCATAGCATTCTCATGTGATAAAATTTTTACTCTCATTTTGCAGATGAGAGAACTGAGGTTTAAAAAGTTTAAGTCAAGTTCACACAACTAGAGGTTGGTAAAACCAGTTTTTAAATCCAGGCAGTGTGATTCTAGAGCTGGCATGAGAACCTTACTTTTCAGCTCCTAATATCTCTAGAACTTTCATGCAAAAATGTTAATGGAAATGGATTCAATGGAGAGCTGGGTCATGGGACTACCACTGGGGGTGTGTTAGTTTCTTAGTGCTGCCATAACAAATTACCTCAAACTGGATAGCTTAAAACAACAGAAATTTATCCTCTTACATGGTTCTGGAGGTCTGAAGTCTGGAATCAAGGGGTCAGCAAGGCCACACTCCCTCCAGACGCTCTAGGGGATGATCCCTTCCTTCCCATCCCAGTATCTGGTAGCTGCCAGCATTCCTTGGTTTGTGACCACATCACTCCAATCTTCAAGGCCAGAATCTTCAACTCTCTCTCTGCTCCCTGGCCACATCACCTCCCTCTCTAGTTCCTTATAGTGGGAATGTATTTCATTGAATCTTTGAATCCACTGATTGTGACAGACACTGTTATTTCATGTACTGGTAAGGGTGATGAAACCTAACATGGGCACTTCACTCTCTACTAAGATGTCTCCCCACATAAAAGTGAAGCAAGGGCAATAACCTCAGCATTAATATAACCCAGAAGTACATCCAACGTGCAAAAAGGAACCTTTGTATCTTGAGAATCTCACCCTTAGCAGTGGGCTGAAAATTAGAGTCCAGGTAACTCCAGTGTGTCTAGGGTCTTGTGGTCCTGTCCAATGGTGATGGGACATCTTCATGTGTAGCCATGGCCGAAGAGGGGCTGAGCCCTCAAGGTTGGAGGTGTGGCAACTCTGAAGGTAAGCATCTGGGGGGCAGAAGTCCTGGCTGAAGGTGAGAGGAATTCAGAATGCATATACTTAGTAACTGTTGTGGTACTAAGACCTATATAGCTGTGGGGGCTGGAGTTTAACCCACTGCCTTTTCTCTTATAAGTTATCCTGGCAAAGAAAGCCTTCTGGAATTTTGAAGGAGCTAGTCCCACATTGGGTGAACTTCTGTATGAATTAAGGGGACCCTAAGGATAGAGGAGGGACTTTAGTGCATGTCCCAGGGACCCCAACATGATTGAGGTTCTCTTGTCTCTGCTGGGAAGAACACCTCTCAGGTCCTTTTCCAGGCATAGCCTTCCACAAGTGGAAGGAAGTAGCATTGCCCAAGGTTATGTCCGCATCTCACACCCAAGCAGGTAACAAGGTGCAGCCTCCATTAGGACTCCTCTGAAGAGCCTTCTCAGCTCCAGAGTTCACCTGGGGTTAGACCCCACTGTAACTGTACCGCCTTCCTACTGCTCCCTCTGTGGATCCTGCTTCCCTCATCTCCTCACAAATGTCTTCCTGAGAAGGCACCTCAATCATTTATTTTCCTTCGAGTAATGGCTATCTCAGAGTCTGTTTCCTGGGAAATCTGATCTACTGAATAGTTGAAAAATCCAAGAGCCCCAGGATTTCTCCATGTGTGCACCATAGTTAAAGACTGTTGTACACTGACCTATCCCACAATTGAGTAACACATATATAAATCTTCTACATTTCAGCCATTTAGTTAGATTTCTAGTTCTTAAAACCTCTTGGCAATTTAATCTGACCCAAAACGATGTATTTTTCAGCATCTGTTCTATTCTGCTAAGAGGCATGTTTTCTGGAGTCAGACAGACCTGGTACAAATTCCTATCCTTCCACTTTCTAACTATGCCTCTTTAACCAAGTTACTTAGTCTCTCTGAGCTCCTGTGAAATGGGGGTCAGTGTCATGTAGCTGCATCACCAGGTAATATTGTGAACATTAAATGAACTATTCTACAACACAAAAACCTAGTGCTGTGCCTGGCACAGAAGAAGCAACATATGAATGTTAGTTCTTCCTCCAACTCCCATGAGGACATCTGAAAATTTCTCTCACTTATAGTCATCTTCAAAGAATAATTGCAGATAGAACAGCAGGAAATTGATTTCTTGTAGGTGGATATTTTAAATAAATAAATAAAGTTAATACACAGAGTAATAGGAAAAATAATGTCAAATGAATTCTCTCTTTTCTAATTTAAAAATAAAACGCAAACAACAGGGCCCTTATGTTATTTCCAGGAGGCATGGTTGGCTTAACTGTAGTATATATGAGGCCAGGCAGACTTAATGAGCCCCTGGATGACAGGCCCACCTGATTTTGCTGGGAATTTCCCATTAAGCCCTTGTCACCTTCCTATCCTCAACACTCCACGCCCTGGTGGTCCTGTAGAACACGTCAACAGCCTTTTGAAAAGCGAGGGAGCAAAAAACAATAGCAGCTGATCCAGGTTTACTTGTCTTAACCCATATTGAAATCTTAGACTCTCTGACCTTCGAGGTCCAGCCTAGAAATTCCATATGTGTCTGGCCCACCACAGGTGAGGAGCTGGCTGCTGTTCCAGGCAGGAGCGTTGACCTGCTCTTGATACTATTCCCTGATGCCTGCATAACTAGGGCCATGGTGATTTTTGGATACATTTTGGAAGCACTTCTCAATCCTTAGAAAAACAAGCAAAACATACACATACTCTACTTGAATAGAAAGGTCTCAAGAGGGAAAAATGTTAATTTTCATTGATGGTGAATATTTCAATTTAGTTTTCTGAGTACCTATCAAAGTGATTTGGAAATAGGTACATTGATCATTAAAAGAAGACAGCTGAATTCAGTGATATTTGGCAATGCACAGATCATCTAAAAAGTGGAATAACATACAAATTATCTTGCTACAGTTAGAAAAACATCACTTCTCATTTTTAGAGTATCTTACAGAATTCAGTGATATTTGGCAATGCACAGATCATCTAAAAAGTGGAATAACATACAAATTATCTTGCTACAGTTAGAAAAACATCACTTCTCATTTTTAGAGTGTCTTACAGCTTACAAAGCTCTTTCTTACATATTAATGCTCATGATGACCCTATAACGTAAGTAGGTCACATATTCCTAGTCTCATTTCAGTGCTGAACTGAAACTCAGAAAAAGTACTGTAAAAAGAAATTAATTTCCACACTCCCAGATAAAATCTGTGAAAGGACCACACCTTTGTCCTTAGCATTTCAAGAAAGCTGGTGTAACAGTTGTGAATGGAAGTGTGTGTGTGTGTGTCTTATAGCTTAGCCTAAAATAGGAGTTGGGTGAGAATGCAGAGGAACAACAAGATGTCAGATCTGTTTTCTTTTAATTGACCACACCTGGAAAGTTTTGAATTGGCATACTGTCATGGAAGGGAAGGCAAGAACAGCTTTATTAACTCTATGAAACAAAAATAATACTAAAGAATTCTGATAATTCTATTGCCTCCTCTCTTCACATATTGGGATCTCTTGCACTACTCACACATTTCCTGATTACAGCTGCCTGCTGGGCATGTCTACCTGGATGTCTGGCTGGTCACTAAAATGGATCATGTCCAAATGCAACTGTTATCAAAACCTATTGCTCTACATGTTAAGCAAATTGATAGCAAGACATCAGGCACTTAACTGCCAATCAATAGTTCATTCCTATCTTTCCTGCCTTCTTTTACTTTTTGTGCTTCTGATACCAGTGACATCCTTCTATTACCACTCTCCTACCAAGTACAGTATTGGGAGACATTCATTTAATTAGCACGAATTGGACAATCCTGGGCATGGAGCTTTATTTAATAGAGAGTGATTGGCATGCCCAAAAATTAGAACCCAAAGTTAGAATCTGCAAAAAGCCAGTCAAACTATTATGAAGGTATCAGTTACATTGGCTATTGTTGAAATGTGCCACAGCCTCTTAAAAGACACTGGAGCTGCTCTCATGTTTTATGTTCACCAGGCAGACAGGCAGGGGAGGACATTTCAGGGTAAGAGATGATGGAAGCCAAGACACAGGACATTTCTGAGGAATTCTGAGTTCCTCCAAATGGCCAGTGTAGGGGCCTAAGAGATGTGAGGCTGGAGTGACTAGTAGAAGTCAAGTCACAAGTTTGCTAAGTAGGCTGGACTTCCTCCAGTGGAACTGTGCCCCTCAGCCCTGGGTCACCACTGCACATTATACTCACGTCCGGGTGGCAGGACTTTCAGTAAATACCTGTCAATCCCCAGTACTCACACACATGCAAGAGACTGATTTAATCTTCCTGCTAGAGTCTGAGGATTAATTATATTTTATAGTGCCATAGGTGATTCACAGGAGATTTCTGAGTTTTAAGCAGAAAAGTGGCCATCAGATTTCTGGCCTCCCTGCTATACTGGAGGTATTTTGAGAGGTGCAAGATCCTAGAGAGACATTGTTCTACTTCCTTTGGCCCATCCCTCTCTATGGTCCTTCCCTTTGTCATTTTTGCCAAATCAGAAGGGTTGTGCCTTTGGCTTTCTTGAATCACTTCTGTTCTTACAATTTTCACTACTGTGCCCTAGTTCAGAGCTTCCTAACTTTTTGGCAGATACATTTCTAAGCACTTAGCTGATGGGTTTCTATACATGTAGTTTCTCCTTACTCAAGGCCAATGCACCCTAAATAACCATATCAATCTTCTTAAATTGTAACTGAATATATGACTTTCTCTGCTCAGAAATATGCAATGGCTCCCTACTGAATACTGAATTCGGTAAATTTTTCAGTTTGCCATTGAAAGCCTTAAATTCAGTCCATAGAAAATAGAACACTGTTTTCTATTCCTAAACATCTCTTTACTTTTTTGCTTTGCTCTTGTGTTTTCTTCCTAAAAGAAGCCTTTTCCCTAATCTCTGCTTAGGAAAGTCTTTCCCCATTTTCTTGGTTCAGATGCCACCTTTTACATGAAGCCTTCCCTGATCCCCCGTGATGTGACTTCTCCCTCTTTGTAGATCTCATAAAATCCTCTCAAGAAAATTCTATGACTTTCTAACATCTTCTCTATAACCATCATCTAATATGCTGTCAGTTCATAGTTAATGCTGGTGTATAATTGGTTTTGTTGCAGAAAAAGATGTATTGTTTATTCCTGTTCATCTTGCTACACAGAGATTTGCCCACTCCAGGTATAGAATAAATAAAATAAGTTAATAATTTGCAGTATAATTAGAAACATTTATACTGAAATGCAATTAAAACTTTTCATTATTTCATATTTCCCCATAACTCTTACATGTTCAAAGGTCATAGATGCTAAAATTAGGCAAATATAGGTTGACTTCATCACATACTAGTAGTTTGACCTTAAGAAAGATGCTAGAACTTTTTGGGCTTCAGTGTCCTTTTGCTCCAAAATTTTTAGCACCTATACAACATGGCTATTTAAAATGTATATAAGATAACATAGAGCATGTGTTATGTCAGCATCTAGTAGATACTCAGCAAGTATAATTTCTATTTACATCTATTATATTAATAAATTCTATAAAAGTCAATTAAAGAATGCCATTTACATGACACATGGGAATAAAAATAAGATTGTTACCAATAATATTGGACGTACAGAGCTAAACTTAAAAAAAATCAGCATATAATGATCCAAGAACATATATGAATATATTTTAAAGATATAGAGTGGATTTTGGACAACACATTTAATTGAAGGTTTAAATTTATCTAAAGAGAGAATGAGTTATTTAGAACAACCTATTAGCAACCATAAAGCATACAGAGGAGACATTGAGGCAAACATGGTTATTTTCTAATCATCCTCCAGGAAGGCTGGCTCATCCCAAGGATTCATGTACTAGACCCTGTCGAGGAGACACAGACATCTGCCTGTAATGACTCAATGCCACTAAACACTTGGATCATAAAATCATGACTGTTTTTGGGTCCATATATACTAGTCATCCTTCTGATAATCTGGTTTTCCCATAGCTTGCTTAGAGGGAAGGATGCAATCTTCAGAGGAGGCAAATGTCAGGTCACTTTGAAAGATATTTATTTTTTTCATTTTAGTGGATAAACTGGCCTTTTGAGTTTGAAAAATATTGTGAATTCTCCCAGTGTGGTTTAGTGTTTCTTAGTCCAATGTCTTTGAGGCACTCCTAACACAGACATTCGGAAATACCCAGGTCTATGTCACGTCGAGAAGCCCACCCCATTACGAAGCGCCTTGCACTGCTTCACACTCCAAACTCTGTACAAAGGATGAATGCTGTAGATGAACCTTCAGTGCACATCTAGATATAGTTCTTGTGGCAGATTTATGGTTTCAATACAACGCTACTGCCTATGCTGCATCTTTCCCCTCCTTTTGACGTGTACATAGGTTCTGATTTCCCCTTCAGGATTCCTGTAATTTTGGAGAGGCTGAGCCCACCATTGCTCCAGTGGGAACACCTGATCTAGATAAGCCAATCTGGATGCAGTGATTGATTTGGGATGCATGCATGACCTAATCTAGTTAAACAAGGCTGAGTTCCAGGTCATCCTCTTGAAATTGTGAGAAAATTATGATAAACCTTCTAAATGATGTGGAGGTATAGCTGTTAGCCATCGGATTGCTGCAGCCTAATTTTTTTTTCTTCCATAAAGGATGTTGTCTCAAAGAAAACATCAAGAAAGGAGGGAAAGACCAAGACAAATTTAAAGAGGCAGAGATAGAACCCCAGTCACATTATAATCCCAAGAATCAAACTTCGCCTGAAGCCAGACCCACCCCTGACATCTCAGTCATGTAAACCAAGACATTTCTCCTTATTATTTAGATCAGTTACGTTCTTTGTTGCTTGCAAAATAAAGGGGCCTCACTTATAGGAAAGAATATTAGCACATTGTTATAAATTTTATTCTTTCAATGTCTGTCAAAAAAACCCTGAAAAGAATAAATAAAATTATAAACAAAACTTTTCCTGGTACTAAAACTTCACTGAAAAATTCATATTTTCCTTCTTTAAAAAGATTCTACCCAACTTTAAACAGCTCTCTAATGTCATGAGGAAGGGATGTTTATGGTGCTTACTTATCTGTATCCTCAAGTCGATAAAATCTTGGCACTAAATTTTCAGTTTTACGAAGCCAAACTTTAAATTATTGTCAGAGCACCTGAAGCATATAACAGGATGTTCTTGGGCATGAATACATTTTTCTAAAAGTAAAATTTATCAGGCAGTCTCTCAAAAAAAAAAAAAAAAAAAAAAAAAAAAAACCTCAATTCATCAAAGGAAGTAAGATGAGAGGTAGCCTGTTCTTATCTGGCCTCATCCTGTGTGATCTCTTTTGTATACAGACTCAACAGTTTTCAAGTGTTTAAGAATGAAGATAGCATACAAACACTTCAAAAGAGATGAGAATCTAGAAAAAAAAAACATGAATGTATCCTAAGCTGTGAGACATAGCTCCCATTACACATGAAAACACTATCCTGCCACACTTTATTCACACAAGTAATTGTGAATATTCAACTTTTGAGGACTGCAACAAATATACATCTACTGGGTTTTGCTTATCTCCTTGGGGTGTCAGAACAACTGGGGTTCTTGGTTTTAAAAGAGAAAACAACTCTTGCAACTTTCATAGAAATATTCATTTGGAGGGATATTAGTATGTATATGTGTATGAGTGCATGAGCAGGGGCTCACTGAAATGGTGGGAGATTAGGGCACAAGGCTTGGAAAGAGCTGAAAACTAAGGAAGCTACAAAAGGACATAAAAACAAGGATTAGAAATCACAGTACTCATAATTTTATCTGACCTGCACCCGAGCCCTGGTATTTAAAACCTGCAACTACTCCCTCTGTCAAGGCTTTACTTGTTCATTCCAAACTTCCAAGAGAGAATTCCTTTTGCCACAGGCTTTCCCAGGATTTGAATTCTTTAGATTCTCTAGTAGAAGGTGGGCATGGGATTACCTTCCCAAGAAGAAAGACCATGTATAGTAGTGGAAGGGTCCATTCCAAAAGAAAACTGGGCTGCTATCAGGAAGGGGGTTATCCCTTGGCCAGCCAAGGTAGTGCACATCTCTACTACAGTATCTTTAGATTCAGGGATCCTGAAGTATGTTTCTACCTCTTCAGATAGATGTAGGATGCCAAAAATATTAGCATGGAGATTGCTTTTTGTGCTGTGTTTAACTGGTTAGAGATCTAACCAGTACATCTCAAGGTGCCACTCTTCAAGCACAAAGAGTGAGTAGAAACAGTCTCTTAAAGAAAATACGTTTAGAGCTGCTCTCTATTGCAGATGGAAGAAAATGCCTGGAGATGCCAGTCTGTTTTTTCTGCCAACTTAAGGAGATGGATCACCTGAAATCATACACACATAATAAAGGGCAGCCTTTCTACAAGAGAAGGATTGACATCTTTGATTATTGACCAAGAAATGTGACAGGGTGTTTTGCAAGTTTTTATTCTCTATGCTTCTTCTCAGCAATGTCAGTTTGCTTTTTTTAGTCTATAGTGTAGAGCCTGATTTTAATTGCATTGTCTTTACTGGTTTGGATTAGTTAAGGCTAACTGAAAAAGACCCATTTCATTCTTAGACTAAAACTTTTGTGGACAAAAGCTTTGGGAGTTTGCTTCCCTTATAGTTAAGTAGTACAAAACTGGTGGTGGGAAGAGGAAAAGAAAATAAATCATTGTTCTTTATCAAGTTACTCTTCAGTAGCTGATTTACTTAATATCCAGAACATATAGAAATAGAGAACATCACACTTTCCTGTAGTGCAGCTATTTGTAAATGCAATGCACTAATACGATATCCAAGTATTCAATGGACTTCTGACAGTTGCATCCATCACAATACAACTTTAGCTATGTCGCTGCTCCAGATGGATGGATGCAAAGTGCAGTCACTGTAATGACCCATAGGGAAGGAAAAAAGATTGAGCAGCCATTTAGGTCCTTTAACATAACTTTGCAATGTGTGCCTTTTGCTCTCCTTTTTCTTCTGCTGTGCAGTCATGATTATACCTGCCAGTATGATTATATGCTGCATAAGCATTCATTTGATGAAATACATTTCTCTAAAGTAGAATTTTAAAGAAGGAATTTTGAAAGTCTCAGACATTGAGGTGTGGTTAGGAGGGCAAGAGGTTTACTATGGAAGAATACTTGTAAAGCTAAAAGGGAGAAATCAGACTGAGCAGGGGAAGACTTCAGAGTGAAAAGCAGATCTGAAAAAACTTGGGCAAAGCTGATGGGGAGTTCCAGAAGGATTTCCCACTGCCAAAATGGCCAGCTCTAGTATCCCAATGTCGCTCAGTCATTGCTGGGAGTCTGCCTTAGGCAACTGAGGCTTGGGCTCTAAAAATGAGGTAAATCTTGCAGAATGCTTACATAGTACTTCTTACAGATAAACAGCAAGTTCTTTACTGTAGGGAGATGCGAGTGATGCACTTTCTTGGCTGCTATAGAAAAGGAAATGGTTGGTCCAGAATTTGAAGCAGGATTAGTTGCAGTGATTGAGGTTAATGAATATGTGTGTCACTTATTCTTTATTATTTTTATGATTGCCGTCAACTAGCACAGTCCTAAATTTGTAGGCAGGTTATGAAAGAGTAACAATTAATTATAACAATTATTCTCTTAAAGGAAAGTATTAATAGAGTTGGTGTAAAACATTACAAACTACAAATATGTTTTTAAAAAAATCAAGTATTTAAGATTTTATAAATTTTCAAACATTAACTGATGGTTCCACCTTTTATCACTTTCCCTTTTACAGGTTTATTTTTAACACAATTGCTTAAGTATATCAATAATCAGTGTGACCTGGTGTTGACCTAGTAAATAATCTAATTTTTGCTCCTAAAGTCTAATTATAAATTATTAAGCTAATAGGTGGACTCTTGAATGAATCTATTTTTACTGAACATGCCATTTGGGGGTCAGTTTGCATAGTGCAGTGGAAATAGCACTGGGCAGGAAGTAAGAAGACTTCATCTTTGGTCTTGAATTCTCCTCTTGTAATAAATACCTAAACTCAATAAGTTTCACAAAATAATTTACGTCCTAGTAAAAATTCCATTGTGGCTTTTATTTTATCAGCATTAAAGTATACCCTACCATAGTTTTAAAAAATCTTTAAGAATATACTGCTATCCTTTCAATAAGTTTTTGCTGAGTGCAAAACTCAGGCCAGGTACAGTTCTAGGCACACATCTTGTTGGACTTTATGTCCTACCTGGGGAGATAGGAAATCATCAAAAAACCAAAAATACAATTTGTGATGTATATGCATGTGTATATGCATATATGCTGTGAAGAACAATTTGGCAGGACCAGGGGTTAGAGAATGCCAGTGTGTGTGTATGTGTATGGAGACCAGGCTTGGATCTTAGATTCATGATGGGAGAGCTTCCATGGGAAGAGGATATTGGAAAAGTGAACTGAATTATGTGAGAGGGAAAGACAGAGAAGATGAGGGGACAGAAGGAATAGGAAGGGTAAAAACCCACTTGAAGGAATTCTTGGAAGAGCCCCATGAAAAGAAGTGCCCCTAGACCCCTTCTGAAGTGGAAGAGAAGGGAGGGGCAGGAAAGTCAAAGCCAATAGTGGAGTTTGAGGTTTATTTTAAACTTGAAGAGAAGTCCAGATGATTTTAGGAGGATGACTTATTTGATTTCCTTTTTAGAAAGATCACTGGGCTGCTATGGGGAAAGCTATAGATCATTTGGATGGATGCCTGAAGCTAACACAATTGTCCAGGTGAACGATGAAGGCAGCTCAGACAAAGGAGGAGGCAAGTGGTCTGCTTTAAAATACATTTTCGAGATAGACAATACATTTGTCTTGAACTGCTGGTGGATTAGACATCTGGTATGAGGGTAAGAAGGGGTCAACAATGACTCCTAGTCTACACCACTATGTGAATGACAGAGCTCCAACCTGCCATCAAGCATTTACCAAAAAATCAGGGATGATAGCCTTCTATGGACTATGCCTAATTTTTGGTTCAGTTAACATTAGCTATAGTGGAAATTTCAGGACATGGAAGAGGTATGCTGTTCCCTCATCTCAACTCATCACCACACAAGCCACACAAACTTGACTTTTGATATGAACTAAATTTTTTATATATCCTACCAGATCTTATTTGGTGAGATTGGCATGGGGGGTTTTGATATAGTTGGGTATCTGCATGGCTCAGAAGGGGCTTTCTGAACCACTCTTAAGATCTCCTTCTATAAACCCTCCTAAGACAGAAATGATTGGCAGTGATGGCTTTTAATCAAACCCAACACCTCATTTGAAGTGGGTTTAATGAATACAATCCTTTCTGTAACATTAAAGCGCAAGTTGGCACAATTTTTAGGTAAGGGTTTCTCATATGAACTTGGTAAGCATTACAGGCTCTATTTGGTGCAATATATAAAAGTTGCCTTTCTGAGAAAGGCAAACAGATCGTGGTAGGACTTATTTCAGAATGATAACAAAGGCAGAACCAGCTTCTGTGTGACCTGAAGTTTAATGAACTTAAGAAATCTTCTTCAAGGGAAGGAACATATAAATAAAAAAAAAATAAAATGAGAAAGTATTTAGAATGAGAAAAAAATCACAAAATTATAAATATTTAAAATGAATACATGCAAATACGTAATACATTCAAATAACATTAATATTTTTTTGTGAATTATTTGCTAATTTTTCCCTAGTTTGTTTAATTTTGGGTACATGGACTTTGCCTCAACATATAACAGTTATATCATTTTAAAATAGAAAGAATGGAAAAAGAATTATGTTTTCACTCTGACATGGTTGGTCAAAAAAATTTTAAACCTTTTGATAGTTGGGTGCTAACTTGATTTGATGATTTCCATAGAGATCTGCCTCTACCCATTCAAAGTGGGGTTGCTTACTGGAGCCATTCTTAAGAAGGAACCATTTTGGAGAGAGCCACAGAGACCACCCAGACAGAGACCTTTGGAGATGAAGAAGAAAAATGTCCCAGGAGAGCTTCACGAAACAACAAGTCAGGAGAGAAAGCTGGCAGACACCACCATTTTTACCAATGCCTTTCTGATTGAGAGAGAAGCCCTGAATGCCATTGGCCCTCTTGAATCAAAATATCTTTCCCTGGATGCCTTAGAGTGGACATTTCTATAGCCTTGCTTTAGTTGGGATATTTTTACAGCCTTAGAACTGTGGACTTGCATCTTAATAAATTCCCCCCTTTTAAAACCTGTTCTCTTTCTGATTGTGGTAGTTAGATTCAGTTGTCAACTTGGTCAGGTGAAGGCACCTAGTGCTGTTGCTGTGGACATGAGCCAATGGTATGTGAACCTCATCTGTTGCTAATTACATTTGCAGTTGGTTAGGAGGCCTGCTGCAATGAATGACGTTTGACTTAATTGGCTGGTGCTTAAATGAGAGAGCACAACGTAGCACAGCCTAAGCAGCTCAGCATTCCTCATCTCATCATTTGCAGCTCAGCCCAGCCCAGGCTTTTGGAGGTGCAGAAAGGAATCACCCCAGGGAAGGTTGTCGGAACCCAGAGGCCTGGAGAGAAGGCCAGCAGAGACCATCCTGTGCCTTCCCACGTAAGAAAGAACCTCAGTGGAAAATTAGCTGCCTTTCCTCTGAAGAACTAACAAAATAAATCCCCTTTTATTAAAAGTCAATCCATCTCTGGTGTGTTGCATTCTGGCAGCTAGCAAACTACAACACTGATATATCACACTCTGGCAGCTAGCAAACTAGAGCAATGTTTAAAACAAGTTTGAAAGACAAGCTTCTCATTCCACACATGTCAAACACATATTGTCCTCATGAATATTCAAGAAGGCATATAGACTCTTTCACATCATGACATAACCTTAGGCTTTCATCTCTGGGTCAGGATGTCAGGGGAGCTGGACCAGTGAGCCACAGGATTCTTCCCGAAAGCCATTCCTATGCTAGGAAGGCTAGTAATAACGACACAAAGGCTCATCTGTGAACCTCATAAATACACCTCATTAAACTTAAATAAAATGCATTCTTACTTCTCTGTACCCAAATCACCCATGCTACTCCAGTGCATCCTGTGCCACAGGAAGTGTGGCAAAAAAGAAAGGGAAAAGAGGCAGTGGTCTTAATTTGAGTAAACCACTTTCTTTAGCATTTTGCAAAAACAAGTGTGCTGGTTTGAAAGGATTATGTGCCCTATAAAAGTCATGTTTAATCTTAGTCCCTTTTGCAGAGACAGCTAGTTCTTTTATCCCTATTCAGCACTGTAGGTTGGAAACTTGATTATATTATCTCCATGGAGATGTGACACACCCAATTGCGGGTACTAAGCTTTGATTAGAAGGAGATGTAACTCCACCCATTCCAGGTGGGTCTTGATTAGCTTACTGAAATCCTTTAAAAGAAGAAATATTTTGGAGAGAACACAATGCCACAAAAGGAGAGAGCTACGGGAACCATGAGAGCCCTGGCAGCCAGAGACCTCTGGAGATGAAGAAAGAATACACCCCTGAGGGAGCTTCATGAAACAAGAAACCTGAAGAGAAAGCTAGCAAATATTGCTATGTTCACCATGTGCCTTCCCAGTTGAGAGAGAAACCCTGAATCTCATCAGCCTTCTTGAACCATGATATCTTTCTCTGGATGCCTTAAATTGGACATTTCTATAGCCTTGCTTCAATTTGGACATTTTTGCAGCTTTAGAACTGTAAACTTGCAACTTATTAAATTTCCCTTTTTAAAAGCCCTTCTGTTTCTGGTATATAGCATTCCAGCAGCTAGCAAATTAGAATAACATGTGACCATGTTTTTTTAATTTTCCTTTTTAAAACCTTTCATTAATTTATTTCTTGTTAATAAAATTTTAACAAACTGAAAACAGCAATGTAGAAAAATGTACATTTACATTAACTCCAAATATGATTAAATATTTATACATGACAAAACGTGTGTAGGATCTTTATGATGAAAATTGCAAAATATCAGTGCAAAAAAGCTGAGAAGATGTAAATAAATTGAGTGGCATATCATAGGCATGGATTAGAAAATTCAACATAGTAAAGATGTCAATGGTCTCTAAATATTAAGGTTTATGATGTAACAATACTAATTAAGATAGTGTGGTATTGATAGAATAAACACATCAATCAATAGAACAGAATAGAGAATACAGAAATAAAACCACGCATATTCAATAGATTATTTTAAAAATATTTTTATTGACAAATCCTCACACACATACAATCCATACATGGTGTACAAACAATGGCTCACAATATCAACACATAGTTGTATATTTATCACCATGATAATTTTTTAGGGCATTTGCATCACAAAGAAATAAAAAGAGAAAATAAAAACTCATACATTCCGTAAACCTTACATCCCCTCTTATAGATCACTACTATTTCAATCTACACAATTTATCTTACCCCTTATCCCCCCTATTATTTATTTATTTTTTATCCATTTTTTTTTACTCATCTGTCCATACCCTGGATAAAAGGAGCATCAGATACAAGGTTTTCACAATCATACAGTTATATTGTAAAATTTATATCACTATAAATCATCTTCAAGAGTCAAGGCTACTGGAACATAGCTCAACACTTTCAGGTACTTCCCCCCAACCACTCTAATACACCATAAACTAAAAAAGGATGTCTATATGATGTATAAGAATAACCTCCAGGATAACTTCTTGAATCTGTTTGATATCTCTCAGCCACTGAAATTTCATTTTTTCTCATTTCTCTTTCCCCCTTTTGGTCAAGAAGCCTCCCTCAATCCCATGATGCTGGGTCCTGGCTCAGCCTAGGAGTCCTGTCCCATGTTGCCAGGGAGATTTACAACCCTGGCAATCATGTCTCATGTAGTAGGAAGGGCAATGAGTTCACCTGCTTAACTGACTTAGAAAGAGGCCACATCTGAGCAATAAAAGAGGTTCCTTGGGGGTGACTCTTGGGCACAATTATAAATAGGCTTAACCTATCCTTTGGAGGAATAAGTTTCATAGGGCTGAACTCCAAGATTGAGGACTCAGCCTACTGATTTGGTTTCCCCCACTGCTTGTGAGAATATCAGAAATTCTCCAAATGGGGAAGTTGAATATTTCCTCCTTTCTCTCCAGTCTCCAAGGGGGCTTTGTAAATACTTCTTTATTCATTGCCCATATTACTCTGGGATATATTGAGGCACCACACTAATCTATACAAACCAGCAAAATCTCATGCCCTATTCAAGATTCCATGTACTTATAGTGTTTAACTAAACTGACCACACAGGTTAAATTAGGTAATATGCTACCCAAAATATAAATTTTGTACCAAATAAACTGAGATAGTTTACAAGTTTAACTTCAGTATTATTGTATAACTTTATGAATTTATGTGTATCACCTCCATATTATTGCTGTAAACTTTAGGAATTTATGTGTGTCATGTCAGTATTATTGCTGTGTAGCTTTATGAATTTATATCACTTTATGCATTTATGTGTATTACTCTGTGTATTTGTGTGTATCACTCTATAAATTTGTGCACTCATAAATATATGTAAATGCAAGCTATCTCGAAGGAAGTAAAACAGGATGTCTGCCGTGCTGCTAATGCCCAGGCTTACTCGGGCATGTCTGAAGGCCTCCTTCTAGTCACATCCAGGGATGCCTGTGTCTCGGACAGAAGAATTCAGCTAAGACCCAGAGATTAACTCCTGCCATGCAAGTTCTGTACTTTTCCAGTGTTTACTTCACATTCCCGTGGTAACTCCTGCCTTGCTTGTGAGCCTATATAATCTGGAAACAAAGAATATTCGGGGCTCAGACTTTGGACAGGAGTCCTCTGAGACTGCTGTGGCAATAAAAGTTTTGTCCACGTCTCAAAGGTTCTGGTGCTTTCTTGGGTGTTGTTCAGAGTTTTCCCTACTTCAAAATACTTCTCCCTTTGGTCCCACACAGAAGTTGAAGCTTTAAAATATGGACAATATCATCTTTTACCCTGGATTCTGATCTATTCCAGTCCTATCCAGATTAGCTTCGTTCATATCTCTATTCGAAGTCTGATCCCTTTTTCAACTTTTTAAATAGTTCCTGGATGGTGTAGTGCTGATTGCCACAACTTCAAAGTTCTAACTCTCAGTCTCAGGTGTCACATAAATACCCAAAGTTTCTGGGAATGACCAGGTTAAATACAAACAGATCAGTATCTCAGAATTTAGAATTAACAGTTACACCTCCTGAATATATATGTGCTGCTGTAAGAGCTTACGATCTAGGGCCCTTTACAATAGGCCCCAACTTGATAAACCCAGGCTCTTGACTTCAGTTCACTGAGTTTTTATATTACAGTTAGTGCATATGAGTGAGGCATGATATTTGTCTTTTTGTTTCTGACATTTCATTCAACATACAGTCCTTAAGCTTCATTCACCTGGTTGCACATCTCACAAGTTCATTCGTTCTTGCAGCTGCTCAGTAGTCTATTGTATGTATGCACCACAATCCCCCCTTCCATTCCTCAGTTGTTGTACCATTAGGCCACTTCCATTCACTGGAATCATGAACACTGTTGCCACAAACACCAGTGTGCAAACGTCCTTTCATTTCCCCACACTCAGGCCTTCCAGGTATATACTAAGCAACAGTTGTTGAGTTGAAGAATCTCTTCATATATCCTGCATACTAAACCATTATCTGATATGCAGTTTCCAAATATGGTCCCCCAGATATTGTTTACAAATATTGTGTAGGCTGCCTTTTTACTTTCCTGAAAAAGTTCTTTGATTGATGCACAAAAGTGTTTAATTTTGAGGAGATCCCATTTATCTTTATCTTTTTTAATGCTCGTGCTTTGGGTGAAGGTCTATGATACCACTCCTATTACAAGGTTTATAAGATATTTCCCCACATATTCTTCTAGAAGTTTTATGGTCTTAGGTATAATGTCTAGGTCTCCATTTTGAGTTAACTTTTGTATAGGGTGTGAGATATGTATCTTCTTTTATTATTTTGCATGTGGATTTCCAGTTCTTCAAACACCATTTATTGAAGAGACTGCTCTGTCCCAGGTGGGTTAGTTCAATCACTTTATCAAAGATAAATTCTCCATAAATGAGAGGGTCTATTTCTGAACATTCAATTCAGTTCCATTGGTTAGTATATCTATCTTTATGCCAGCATCCTGTTGTTTTGACTGCTTTCTTGAATATTTGGTAGAGTTAACATATGAAGCCTTCTGGTCCTGGATTTTTCCTTTTTGGGAATTTCAATCTCTATACTTGCGATTGGTTGTTGAGGTTGTCTATTTCTTCTTGCATCAGTGTTGGTTGTTCATGCCTTTCTAGGAAGTTGTCCAATTCATCTACATTGTCTAGTTTATTAGCATTTAGTTGCTCATAGTATCCTCTCATTACTTCCCTTATTTCTGCGGAGTTACTAGTTATGTTTCTTTTTCCATTTCTGATTTTATTTCTTTGCATTTTTAGCTATTCAGGGAACCATGCTCCTCCAAATAAATTTGGTTATTGCTTTTTCTATTTCTGCAAGTAAGTTGTTGAGATTTTAATTGGAATTGCATTGAATCTATAAATCAATTTGGGTAGAATTGACATCTTAACTGTATTTAGGTTTTCAATCCATGAACACAGTATGCCTTTCCATTTTTTTAGGCTTTCCACGATTTCTTTTAGCAGTTTCTTGTAGTTTTCAGTGTATAGGTCTTTTGTATCCTTAGTTAAATTTATTTCTAAATATTTGATTCTTTTGATTGTTATTGTAAATGGATTTTTTCCTTGATTTCCTCCTCAGATTGCTCATCACTAGTATATACTAACACCACTGATTTTTGGGCATTGATCTCATACCCTGCCACTTTGCTCTACTCATTTCTAATAGCTTTGCTGTAGATGTTTCAGGATTTTTGACATATAGTATCATGTCATTTGCAAACAGTGAGAGTTTTGCTTCTTCCTTTCCAATTTGGTTGCCTTTTATTTCTTTTTCTTGTCTGATTGCTCTGGCTAGAACTTTCAGCACAATGTTGAATAACAATGGTAACAGTGGGCATCCTTGTCTTGTTCCGATCTGAGAGGGAAAGCTTTCAATCTTTCCCCATTGAGGATAATGTTATCTGTGTGTTTTTCCAATATTTCCATAATCAGGCTGAGGAAGTTCTCTTCTACTCCTATTCTTTGAAGTGTTTTCATCAAGAAAGGATGTTGAATTTTGTCAGATGCCTTTTCTGCATCAATTGAGAGGATCATGTGGCTTTCCATTTTGATTTGTTGATATGGTGTATTACATTAATTAGTTTTCTTATCTTAAACCAGCCTTGCATACCTGTAATAAATCCCACTTGATCATGGTGTATAATTCCTTTAATGTGCTGCTGGATTCAATTTGCAAGTGTTGTGTTGAGGATTTTTGCATCTACATTCATTTAAGAGATTGGTCTCTCATTTGCTTTCCTTGTATCTTTGCTTTGGTATTAGGTTGATGTTGGCTTTATAGAATGAGTTAGGTAGCTTTCCTTCCTCTTCATTTTTTTTTTTTTTTTGAGGAGTTTAAGCAGGATTGGTACTAACTCTTTCTTGAATACTTGGTAGAGTTAACATATGAAGCCATCTGCTACTGGATTTTTCCTTTTTGGGAATTTCTTGATGACTGATTCAATCTCTATATTTGTGATTGGTTTGTTGAGGTTGTCTATTTCTTCTTGCATCAATGTTGGTTGATCATGCCTTTCTAGGAAGTTGTCCAATTCATTTACATTGTCTAGTTTATTAGCATTTGGTTGCTCATAGTATTCTCTCATTACTTCCCTTATTTCTGCAGAGTTACTAGTTATGTCTCCTTTTCCATTTCTGATTTTATTTCTTTGCATCCATCTTTTTTTTTGTCAACCTAGCTAAGGGTCCATCAATTGTATTGATTTTCACAAAGCACCAATTTCTGGTTTTGTTGATTTTTTTGATTGTTTTCATGTCCTCAATTTCATTTATTTGTGCTCTAATCTTCATTATTACTTCCCTTTTGCTTGCTTTGGGGTTAGTTTGCTATTCTTTCTCTACTTTTTTCAAGTGAGCAGTTAATTCCTCAATTTTTGCTCTTTTTTCTTTTTTAATATAGGCATTTAAGGCAATAACTTTCTCTCTCAGCCCTGCCTCTGCTGAAAATTTATTTCCCATAAATTTTGATATGTTGTGTTTTCATTTTCATTTGCCTCAAGATATTTACTGATTTCTCCTGTAATTTCTTCCTTGACCCACCGGTGTTTAAGGGTGTATTGTTTAGTCTTCATAGATTTGTGAATTTTCTGGTCCTCTGCTTGTTATTGATTTCCAACTTCATTCCATTATGATCTAAGAAAGTGTTTTGTATGTTTTTAATCTTTTTAAATTTATTGAGACTTGCTTTGAGACCCAGCATATAGTCTATCCTTGAGAATGATCCATGAGCACTTGAGAAAAATATTTATTGTGCTGTTAAGGGGTGTCATGACCTGTTAGTGTGTGTTAAGTCTAGTTCATTTGTAGTATTATCCAAATTCTCTGTTTCTTTATTGATCCTTTGTCTAGAAGTTCTATCCATTGATGAGAGTGGGGATTTGAAGTTGCCAATTATTTTGGTAGTTAATGAGAATGGGCATTTGAAGTTGCCAATTATTTTGGCAGAGGCATCTATTTCCTCTTTCAGTGTTGACAATATTTGCCTCACGTACTTTGGAGCATTCTGGCTCAATGCATAAACATTTATGATTGTTATGTCTTCTTGTTGAATTGTTCCTTTTATTAATGCATTTGAATCCTTCTTTGTCTTTTTTTTTTTTTTTTTTTTTTTTTGCATGGGAAGGCACCAGGAATTGAACCATGGTCTCTGGCATGGCAGGTGAGAATTCTGCCACTGAGCCACTGTTGCACTGCCTTTCCTTGTCTTTTTTAATTGTTTTACCTTTGAAGTCTAATTTGTGGAATATTAGTATAACTACTCCTTCTCTTTTCTGATTGTTGTTTGCATGAAATATCTTTTCCCAACCTTTCACTCTCAACCTATTTTTGTCTTTGGGTCTAAAATGAGTCTCCTGTAGACAGCACATAGATGGGTCCTGATTTTTAATACATTCTACAAGTCTATGTCTTTTGACTGGGGAGTTTAATCCTTCATTATTTAATTGTACAGGCTGTACTTTCTTCTATTTTGTCTTTTGGATTTTATATGTCATATCTAATTATTTTTTCTCTTTTTACCTCTACTGATATTCTTCATTTCTATATACTCATCTCCACACCTCTCTCTCACCTGACTTTTCCTATCTGTAGTGCTCCCTTTAGTATTTCTTCAGAGCCAGTCTCTTTGTCCCAAATTATGTCAGTGATTGTCTGAAAATATTTTAATCTCCTCATTTTTCAAGAACGGTTTTGCTGGGTATAGAATTCTCAGTTGGCAGTTTTTCTCTGTCAGTATCTTAAATAAATCATACCACTGCCTTCTTGTCTTCATAGTTTCAGCTGAGAAATTCACATATAGTCTTATTGGGCTTCTCTTGTATATGATGGATTGCTTTTCCCTTGCTGGTTTCAAAATTTTCTTTTTGTCTTTGGCATTTGACAATCTGATTAGTCTTGGAGTAAGTCTATTTGGATCTATTCTGTTTGGGGTATGTTGCAATTCTTGGATTTGTAATTTTATGTCTTTCAAAAGAGGTGTAAAATTTTCAGTGATTATTTTCTCCATTAGTCTTTCTCCTTTTCCCTTCTCTTCTTCTGGGATACCCACAACATGTATATTTGTGCACTTCATGTTGTCATTCAATTCTTTGAGACCCTGCTCTTATTTTTCCACTCTTATCACTGCTTTTTCTTTCATATGTCAGATTTCAGATGTCCAATCCTCTAGTTCACTAATCCTTTCTTTTGCTTCTTCAAATCTATTGTAGGTTTCCATTTCTTTTTTGGTGGTGGTGGGGGGGGCATGGTCTTGGAATCAAACCTGAGCCTCCCCTGTGGAAGGTGAGTGTTTTATCATGGAACCACCCATGCATCCCTCCATTGTTTTTTATTTCCAGCTCTTCTATTGTGCCTTTCATTTCCATAAGTTTTGTAATTTGTTTTTTCAAACTTTCAAGTTCTTTTTTTTTTTTCCCAATGCCTTATTTATATCCTCCCTCAATTTGTTGGTTTGAGTTTTGATGGGAATTTCCATGACTGTTCAAACATTCTGAATTATTTGTTTCAACTCCTGTATCTCATTTGAATTGTTGACTTGTTCCTTTGACTAGAACATATCTTCAATTTTCCTAGTATGATTCATCATTTTTTGCTGGTGTCTAGGCATTTAATTTCCTTAATTAATTTATTCTGAAGATTGTTTTCACTCTTTTACCTAGGATTTTCTTGCCAGATGTCTTAGTTCTCTATCTGTTCTTTGATATTTGTTTTAGACCTCTAGCATAGGTTCTGTTTAACTAATCAGAATTTTTCAGTTTTTGTTTTTCTGTTTCTTGCTCTGCCTATATGGAGCCTTTGTTTTTTTGAGGAGGATATCCTCAGACATTATAGACCTCAGTCGGATTTTCCCAGACCAGACAGTTCCACCATTCAAGAGAAAAGAGTAGCTAGCATCAGTTTTCCCTAAGGGTGAGACCCAGCAAGTTGTCAGACTTTTCTACGAAGCCTCTAGATTCCATGCTTTTCCTGTTCTTACCAGTATGTTGTGCTTATCTGCTCATAGCTCCCCAACAGATTAAAGTGATATGGTATCTTCAGTTTCAGCAAACTTTCTCTGCCCAGGGTGTGGCTGAGACAGTGATGAGGTGGTAAAATGGCTTTGACTGCTTCTGTTTTCCAGTCCTTGGGGTCTGAATTCCTTGAAGGAAGGATTCCACTTGAGCTGAGCACCACCCCCCTTTGCTTGGGGAAGATATGCCCTTAAGGGAATTAACCCCTTTCACCTCACTAGTAACTTTGTCTCTCAGACAAGCTTAATTCTGCCCTTGCCTGGGGCAGTGCTGGAGCCAGTTCTGTCTAATGAGCTATTTAAGAAGTAAAAGAAAAGCAAAAAAGTGCTTTCAGATCTGGACCCCCCCACTCCTCAGGTTTGTCAATCAAGAGCTGAGTTGGTATGTGGCTGTATGTATTTCCAGGCTCTATGTGCTGTATTTTCTTGAGGGACAGACCTTTTCCAGTATTTTGTGCTTTCCAACGCAAAAGCCTCTGTTAATTTTTCTATCAGCCCTGCCCCTTCTCTGCAGGGACAAAAACTCCTAGTACCTTTAAGACTTATTCCAGGTTTATCTATACTTGGAAGCCTGTTTTCAGTAGATAGAATTTGTTAATTATTTCTGCAATTGGAGCTTGGTTGAGCTAAGCTAGTAGAGCTGCTAGTAGAGTTTGTTTCCTTTTCTCTCGTGGACCTAGCCTGCCATGCCTGTGGGGGAGGAGGAACCAGCCTCTGCACCTTGAGAGACTTACAGTTCTGTGTGGGATCTCAGCTATTCCCCCTGGCCCTGACTTGTGTACATCATGTGTCTGGTCACTGCTGTTCCCCCAGCTTTTTTCTGTACCATTCCTGGCTATTTACTAGTTGCTCTGGAGGATGAACAAAATTCCACACCCCACTTTGCTGCTATCTTGCCCCACCTCTTGTCTTAATTTTCTTGAGCTGATAGGACAAATGCCACACAATGGCTTGGCTTAAACAATGGGACTTAATTGTCTCTGATTTTTGAGGCTTAGAAGGCTTGCTTTCTTCTGGGCTGGATAAGTAGCTGGCAGTTCTTAGATTCCTTGGTTTCCCCAATGCATGGTAATGTCTTCTCCTTTGTTTTCTAGATTCCCTCTGACTTTCGGCTTCCAATGCCTCCTGGTGACTCTGACTATGTTTGAACTTATTCTGTTTGTAAAGGAACCTAGTAATCTGAATTAAGGCCTATCATTCAGTTGGACCACACCTTAACTAAAATAACATCTTTAAAAGATCTTATTTACAATGTGTTCACACCCTAGAAGTGCAGATCAAGATTAATGACATATCTAAATTGGGGTACATAATCCAATTCACCATATATGTGAACACATTGCTAGTGCCACCCTCACTCTAGTACCTTGGCAGCAGTCTGTGTGGTGAGGGGCCTTGAAACTTAACCTTCATTCTCTTTATGGTAAATCCTATTTTCACCAATGGTCAGAATTTTGGTATGTACTTCTTTTTTTCCCTTAGTCAAGGAGAAAATAGTAACCAAAGAACTGGTAAGCTTTAGGGGGCTTCAGATTCATAGACAGAACATTGGAACGTTTAAGAGAAACAAGAGAAAAATAATCTGTTTAGGACACCTTAAAGTTTGACTTCAGTGATTCCCAGACTTATTTGTGCAAGTGAACCACCTTGAGGTTTGGTTAAAATGCAGAATCTAACTCAACAGGTCTGGAGCAGAGCCTGGGATTCTGCATTTCTAACAAACTCCAGATTCTTTCAATGCTGCTCTTCACACCAATTTTGAGTCCCAAGAGCTTAGTAGGAGTACAGGGTGGGATTTCAAAAGTTTCTAGAATTCACAGGAAATGTACGGCTATCATACAGATTTTGGGTATAATCAGGATGCAGGATATATTTAGAGAAATCCAAGAAGTGAGGGTAGTTAGAGGAGAAAAGGGTTGAGGATTGAACTTTAAGGCACAACAATGTTTACAGCAGCCTTTCTCATCTGGAGTTCCTTATGTGAACCATGGAACACAGAAAATGATTTGAATGACTCTTTTCAATTCACTCAGTGGAATGAATTCTTTCAATCAGTTTTCAATCAATCCAGTCTATATAAATAGGGGGTAAGTTCATTCACTACATCATTGGCTACCTTTGGAATAAGGGCTTCAATTTCTAAATAATACTCATTGAGAAAGACTGCTTTATAAGTTCAGAAATGGAGACATGATTCATCATAGGGGACTGTGGTTGACTGGCTGGGAGTTTAGATGCATCTGAGGTACCTAGGGATTCGTGGAAGCCCAATAAGGAAACGTTTCAAGAAAGTGGGAATGTTCGACTAAATGAAAAGTTGCTAAAAGATCAAATAAGGGCAGTGTGATGGTGGCTTGGTGGCAGAATTTTTGCCTGCCATGCTGAAGACCCAGGTTCAATCCCTGGTGCATTCAAATGCAAAATAAATAAAATGACAGTTTATGAATTATAATCTCCTCCATAAGACTGAAGAGGTTGTTGATCTTACAAGAGTAATTTCAGTGGAATAGGAAATATTAAGTTTGATTTGAATGGGTTCAAGAGAGCATAGGTTGTGAGGAAATTTAGGTGGCAAGTACAAGCAACTCTTTAAGAGTACAGAAATGACTCAGAAAATAGGGAATTGTGAAGGGATTTTCAGCCTGAGTGCTATTACAGCCTTTTTTTTTTTTTTGAATACTATTGAAAATGACTTGGTAGAGTAGAGAGGAAAAACTGAAGATTCAGAAGTGAGATAACAATCTTAGGAGTAAAGCCTTCTAGTAGGGGAAAGAGGATAGGCCTTGAGGAAGAGCATGGATGGTTCGTTCACTGTTACAGGAAGTGGGGCAGAGCTTATGGATAGAGGTGAAGGGTCCAGAGAAATAGTGAAAATATCAGCAAAAGAAAGCTATTCTCAAGAAAACACTTTTTTTTTTTTACCCTCTTTACAACCATGCATATGTTCCACTCAAGTACTAAGATTCTCATGTATTGTTTCAATTCATTTATCCAACAAAAACTGTGGCTCATCTGGATGTCAATCACTATTGTTTTACATAGTTGTCTGGATTCAGCCAGTGAGCCTTCTTTCCTCTTTTTTAAAGTCCTACCACACTCACTGTGGCTGTTTGGTGTGTTTATTGGAAAAGAGTAGGCAGGGAATATCACAGAGAAAGCACTGGTTAAGACTGAGATGTGGGAGCCTGAGCTCTGGTGTCACTGTGGAACAGTAAATAATTCCTTGTCTTGGATTAAAGATGGCTGACCCTAGATTTGACAGGAATATATGAAAGTATGTGGATGGGATATTTTGTTGTGTTCATGTGTCTTCTAATTTCCCCTTGACTCAGAACCCACCTGACTTCTAGTCATCCTGTCTGGGAAACTCATGGACACCCCTCCCCTCAGCTGCTCAGTAAAATACCTCTTCCCATCCTGTTAGTTTAACCTTCACTGGTTTCTTATACCTGATCCCTCATTTTCACTTCTGGACATACTTCTGCATCTCAGCCTCTCATAATTTAGTGCTTGAATTACATCAATAGCTAACTAATTGGTCTCTCTGCTGCTTCAACCACTCCTCACTCTGTTTCCTAAATCATGTCAGATAATGCCATGCTCCTTCTCAAAAACTGTCTTTAAAGAAAGCTCAAATCAATATGACATTTGGCGCCTCTAAACTTGACATTCCAACTTCAGTCCTTCTGTCCATTAAATCACCCTCTGTGAGAGTCACACAGAGCTACCTGCCCCTCATGTACTTCTAGATTTCCTGATTTCTATTTTTTTTTTTTTCAAGTCTGAAATATGCCATACTTTTATCTTGGCCTATTAAAGTATTTTAAGGATCCGTTGAAATTCTACATGCTCTGCAAAGCCTTCTGGAATATCTCAAGTTAGAATGAATTGCTGTTTCTTTTACACCTCCCTCAGGAGTTAGCTTGTACAACCATTACAATACTTAGTTATTTCTTGAATGGTAAGCGTGTACTTTATTATGCTTGTTTCACATACTTGATTATAAATTCCTTGCAGAGAGTGGCAGTGTTTATTCATCACCAAATCTTCTCCCAAATGCATTCAAACAATGTCTCTCAGAGTACTTTGGAAAATAGTAGATTTCTAAGGAAGATTGCATTAATACGTCACCCAAATAATCTATTATCTCATAAAAACAGAATAAAAAAACAACTATAGGCATTCAATACATTGTGTTATGAATGTTCTTTACCTCCAGAACAAAAATAAAACTTATGCCCTAAAAAAACTAATGCATGAATGATCCTAAGGCTCTCAGGACCAATGGATACTAGATTCATCTGAAGGTTAGGAGAAAAGAATGACTCCAGTGAGGAAAACAATAAAATAAGGAGAATTTTGAAACCCAAGGGAAGAGAAACAGTAAATAGAGTTAAGGAATCAGTCACCACTGGAGTAGATATAGTTGGCATTGTCCAGGAGAAATACATGTTTAAGAGATGCTGAAGAAGATGCTGTGAACATCAATCCCAGTGGGGAGGAAAGGTTGTGGACATGGTAAGAATATTGACAGAAAATCTGAGCCAAGATGCTTTTGTTTACTCCCTATTCTGGATTCTATGTAGATACTGAGGTGCAAGGTAGCACCTGGGAGCAACCACAATGAGTGAAGATGGTGGCTCAGTGCATCTTGGGTAGCTGGGATAAACCATCTTCAGCTAGCTTTGTCTCTTGCCTAGGTCAGATGGACCAGAAATTACCACTTCCTCTGGCAGAAGGTAAGGTCTTGAGAGCTGGAAGCTTGCAAAGGGATTTGTTTTGGTAGGGGCTGAGAGATCCTGAGTCCCAGGGTGATGGATGGACCTATTAGGACTCATACATAGACCTCAGTGGGTGAGTGCTAGGGAGGAGCCCAGTTAGTGAGGGGGTTTCTGAGCAAGCTCACCAGGAGTTAGAGGCTGGGACTCAAGCAGCAAATACAGCAGGATGCTTCAGATACACCTAAGCAATCATATCTCATAGAGACCAGCCAATGGACAGCAAAGACCAAGAGCCCCTGCAGGGGAGATCTGCCCCAAGACCTTGCAGGAAACTAGGTCCTCCATTCTGACATTGGGAGAACAAGGAGATTCCCTTAAGACAGCAACTCCCTGGGAAAGGAGGAAGGGAAAAGGAAGGAGGAACAGGCCTGTTAGGAGAAATAGAGACCATCTACATTGAATAAACAGAGAGACTACTAAGCTTATTTCTCCCCCACCCTCGTGACCCCAACGTAGCACACTGGGGGCTCAAAAGGAGATTATATCATCTAGAGAAAATAATAAGGAGGCATTTTCTTTGTTTTTACTCATCCAGGGTATAAAAATTTTGACCTTCCCATTTGGAGGGCAATTGGTCATGACAAGAGCAGTTTGGGAGGGAAGCCAGCAGTCAGCCTGTTGCTAGGACAGAAAAGGCCAGCTCATCCTCAGTGGTCCATCCTCAATAGTCATGATGGTCCAAGGAGAGCCGAGCCTGACTGTGGAGGATAAAATGAGAGAAAACAAGAGGAAGGTCCAGATGTGAACTTTCTTATACAGAAAATATACCAAACCATCTTCCAATCACCCCTTTCCTTATTCTGACTGAGAGATGAGAACATGGAGAACACACAGGAGGCTTGAAGCATTGGGATCTTCAACTTTTTAAAGAGTGTACTATATTTATTATCATCCCATATCATGCCCACATCCAGAATCAGGTTAAGACCTTGAACCTTTCATTAACTACCTTTGACTAGATTTCTTTACTTTGTGTACTTAGCTAACCACCATTTGCTTTTTGTCCTGGATGATTTGATCTACCTTTAATCATTTCACTAGCAGCTTTGGTATTATATTTGCCTGATGCATTAAGAACTTCCATAATGTCACAACTTTTGTATTTTTGAGGTCATCATCTCTACTAATGTATGACCAAACATAATTGGGTTCTTCACTCTTTTTAGGAAAAAAAAAAGAGCAAAGCTAGTTTTACAATGTATAATTCAGGTATAGGTACCTCATAGAAATCCATGTGCTTAAGTATAGATTATAAAACTAATTCCATGTGTTCAAAGTGTTTCCCTATGAAGCTGCTCCATATATTCTGCATTCATCTTCACTACATCTTTGTGTGATAAATAATAAGATTGATTATTTTCATTTAATGAAAAGAATAGAAGTGAAGTGGTTTGCTCAAGGTCATTCACTAAATTAGCGCAGGTACCTGGCTTAAAGAGTCCTGCTCTGTGTTCATTCCAGGTACCCCCAAACCAGTACGCCACCTCGGACAGTGGCTCCAGGAGGGCTGAGAATGCACACCTTGCCCTGAGTAGTTCAGCTGGCCTGAGAGGATGGGACCCATTGGGTGGCCAAACCTATTCTTAACCTTAAGATGAGAAGGCAACATTACTGAATACGTGACATGAGGACAAAGCAGCAGCTTCCGATTACCTCCAAATGCTATGAGCCATGCTGGAGTACCCCAGACTTATAACCCCATGGTCATTACAATGACAGCAAAAGAGGAGTGCAAGCATGCAAGGCCTTAAGATATTTCTCACCTATAACACATGGCTGATAAGTTCCAGAACCAGGATCTCAAGGAACTCAAGTCTGTCTAGCTTCAGCCTCTCATGATTAGAGCAGGAAAACGTCTGAAGGTGAGACTTTATGAGCAGTTCACTGCTATTCGTGAGGGTGGGAGGGACGAGCCCGAGTAAATCACACTCAAAAACTGCCTCGGTTGAGACCAGAAGATGATGTGAAATGAGTGCCTCTTATTCCCTTGTGACTGTGGTCATACATTCAACAACACATTTGTGACCTTGGGACAATCAAGCCCAGCATCAAAGAGATTTCATCGAGGTAGAATGATTTCTGACTGAAATGGTGAGACTGGAAAATGGGAAATGATGAATTCCACATGGAGGAGAGGAAACGTGGACATGCCTCTCAAGCACATTGGACCTCTTACTTTTCATCACTCTTCACCTTTTCACTGCTCCTTTTTAAGAGCCTTGAATAACCCCTGCATTTCAGATATACACTCCAGTGTAAATATGCAGAACATTCTGACACTTAAAAATATGTCCATACCAAAGTAAGACAGTTTAGAATTACAGCATAGCCTGCAGGCATAAGGGAGAGAAATGAGTAGGCAATACTTCACTTCCTGAAGTTACAAGGAATAGTTAACCAGCCCATTGCTGCTTGGGGAGGATAAAATTACTAACCAAATCAACAAATGCCTAGGCTGGAAAACAAATAAATTATTTCAACACTATTTCAAAAGCCCATTTTTCATTGATGATAAATCACTGAGTAGAAGGGAGGCCATGACTTCTATGCTTATTTTAAAGACTCAATATATGACTCAATATCTTCATGGGTGTGATATATTCATTTATTCAAAAACGCAACATCAAAATATCTGAATGAGTTAACCTCATTTACATACAATATGCCAAGCAGTTATAAATTGGAACCATGAACATCTACTGCCTCAGTTACCCAATGATAAACTCAACTAATTTATTTCCAGATAAAGCAAACAAACAAACAAAAAGACTGTTACCAACCAATGTTTCCTGAAGACTCTTGCTTAGCATCCTCACCCCTCTCCCCCAAGGAAAGGTTGTGTCTTATTTATGATGCTCACCCCACAAATGTCAGAGATTGGACATGTGACAAGCACACTTTCATGCAGGGAAAGATGAAGAGATTTGTACAAGATTACCCCCAGGCCAGTGCTAGTAGAACTGGATCTTTAGAGTATACTTTCCTGATTTTTTTAGAAGGTACTCTTGCAATGTTGCACAGAGCTCATTCAAATTTAATTCCAAAGCCAAACACAAATGCTTGGAGTTATTCATGCCTTGTTGCTACTCCTGCCTCTGCTGCCCTTCACTAATGCAAACAATTAAGAATTAACTGTAGACACAGAGGCACATGGGCAGCTGAGATAAAACCAGAGACAACATTCTTTCCAGTCCATTCTTCTTTTGTCCTTTGGTTACATAGATGTTTACAGTTAACAGAATTCTTTCCATTGGTTCTACTTAACACTTGCTGAGGGGTAGGACAGGTATTTTCTCTTTACTCTGCAAATGAGGAACCTGATCTCTGAGAGACATAGTTTCATCTAAGATCACCCAGAAAGGGGCAGAAGTCAGAATGGATCTCAGAGCTCTGTTTCCCAATTTAGAGCTCTTTCCAGTGCACTGTTTCCACATCATATTTTACAGATGCACCTTCAGCTGGCATCATCCATCCATTCATCCCTTCAACAAATATTTACTGAGATCTAATTATGGGCAGGGGACTATTTTAGGCACTACAGACAGAAAGAGGATCAACATGAAGACACAGGCTTCATAATAAGGGATTGATAATGCAAGACACAAGCCATAAAAGTTTTTTCCCTAAAAATTTCTCCCGTCTTCAACCCACAGGAGAAAGGAACAGCAGTCAACAGATAGATTTTGAACACAAAAGATGATATAAAAAGGATTTAAAGTTTGTTTGCAGGAGTCCTGGCTTCCTGTTACTGAGAATTGGCTGTGGACACTTAACAGGGTATTACTTGCTATTTATACGATGCATAGGCAAAATGGATCCAAATGAATATAATTAACTGTGGAATATTGACTGAGTCTATTAAAGTGAATGTTATTGAATATATGTAATACTACATTATCTCAATTTCTAAAATGTATTCTGACATCTTAAAAGGTTTGATTGTACATCTATGAAATATTTACAAAACTGTTCTGAGCAGATGATAAATAAGAGTGAATTTCAGATATGCTTAGATAGCTATTTTGAAAGATAGAATTCCATATAGATAGGCAGACATTTTAAATAGCATGAAAGTTGAAATATTTTAGATACTATTTCTAGACTGAACAAAATAGCTCCCTGAAATGAAAGTTATAAACAGAATGTACTGCAATGTAGTTTCATATACTGGAAATTGATCTTTCTGATGCTTAAGTTTAGGAAATACAAAAGAACATATGAAAGAAAAGAATGGAAATAGATGAACAGGGTCTCAGGGAGCTTAATGACAACATGAAGCACACGGATATATGTACTATGGGTGTTCAAAAGAAGAGCAGAGAAATAGTGTAGAAAGAATAATTGAGGAAATAATCACTGAAAATTCCCCAGCTCTTATGAAAGACATGAAATTACAGATCCAAGAAGCATAGCACACCCTAACAGAGTGGATCCAAATACACTTACTAATAAGACTGTCAAATGCTAAACACAAAGAGAATTCTGAACAGCAATAAGAGAAAAGTGATCCACCACATACAAGGGAAGCTCAAAAAGACTAAGTTCAGATTTCTCAGCAGAAAACAGGGAAGTAAAAAGGCAGAGGTATGATATATTTAGGATACTGAAAGAGAAAAACTGTCAGATAAGAATTCTACATCTGACAAAACTGTCCTTCAGAAATGAGGGAGAGTTTAAAATATTTACAGATAAACATATTGAGAGAGTTCATGAGCAAGAGACCTGCTTTGCAAAAAATACTGAAGGGACTGCTAAAGGCAGAAGAGAAAGACAAGAGAGAGAGGTTTGGAGAAATGTGTAGAAATGAAGATTAACAATAAGAGTAACTAAAAGGATAAAAAGAGAGATAAACAAGAGATATGACATATAAAACCCAAAGGACAAAATGGTGGAAGAAAGTACTGCCTTTACAGTGATAGCATTAAATGTTAATGGATTAAAATTCCCAATCAAAAGACAGACTGGCAGAATGGATGCATCTATATGCTATCTACAAGAGACTCACTTTAGACCCAAGGGCAAAAATAGGCTGAAAATGAAAGGTTGGAAAAAGATATTCCACACAAACAGCAAGCAGAAAAGAGTAGGAGTAGCTATATTAATATCAAACAAATTAGACTTCAAATGTAAAATAATTAAAAGAGACAAAGAAGGACAGTATGTATTAATAAAAGGGACAATTCATCAAGAAGACAAAACAATCATAAATATTTATGAACAAGTCAGAGTGTCCCAAATTACTTGAGGCAAACACTGACAACACCAAAGGGAGGAGTGGACACCTCTACAATAATAGTTGGAGACTTCAATACACCCCTCTTATCAATGGTTAGAAAATCTAGACAAGATAAATAAGGAAACAGAAATTGTAAATAAGATGATCAATGAACTAGATTTAACAGATATTTATAGAACATTACACTGCATATCAGCAGGATACACATTTTTCACAAGTGCTCATGGGTCATTCTCAAGGATAGACCACACAATGGGTCACAAAGCAGGTCTCAATAAATCTAAAAAGAGTGAAAGTATACAAAACACTTTCTTAGATCATAATGGAATGAAATCAATAACAGGCAGAGGGCTGGAAAATTCACAAATATATGGAGGCTAACTAACACACTCTTAAAAAACCATTGAGTCAAAGAAGAAATTACAAGAGAAATCAGCAAATATCTTAAGGCAAATGAAAATAAGAACACAACATATCAAAAATTATGGGGTCCAGCAAAGGCAATGCTAAGAGAGAAATTTATTGCACCAAACATCTATATTAAAAAGAAGAAAGAGCAAAAATTAAGGCCTTAACTGCTCATCTGGATGAACTAGAGAAAGAACAGCAAAACTAACCACAAAGCAAACAGAAGGAAAGAAATAATAAAGATTAGAGCAGAAATAAATGAAATTGAGAACATCACAACAATAGAGAGAATCAACAAAACCAGAAGTTGGTGCTTTGAGAAAATCAATAAAATCAATGGGCCCTTAACTAGACTGACAAAGAAAAAAAGAGACTGGATGCAAATAAATAAAATCAGAAATGGGAGGAAGGACATAACCACCGACCCCACAGACATAAATGATATAATGAGAGGATACTATGAATAACTATATGCTAGCAAACTAGGAAACTTAGATAAAATGGACAACTTCCTAGGTAAACATGAACACCCAATATTGCTTGAGAATAAATGGAAAACCTCAACAAACCAATCATAATTAAAGAGATTGAATCAGTCATCACAAACCTCCCTCAAAAGAAAAGACCAAGACCAGATGACTTCACGTGTGAATTCTACTAAGCATTTTAAGAAAGAAGCAGTACCAGTTCTGCTCAAACTCTTAAAAAAAAACTTGAAGAGGAGGGAAAGCTATATAACTCATTCTCTGAAGCCAACATCACTCTAAGCCATGCAAAGATACTCCAGTGAAAAGAAAATTACAGACCAATGTCTTTAATGAATATAGATGCAAAAATCCTCAACAAAATACTTAAGAATAGAATCCAATAGCACATCAAGAGAATTATATAGCATGACTAAGTGGGTTTTATTCTATTCCAGGTATGCAAGGCTGGTTCAACACAAGAAAGTCAACTAATGTAATACACCACATCAATAAATCAAACAGGAAAAATCACATGATCATCTTGATTGATGCAGAAAAGGCATTTGACAAAATTCAGCAACTTTTCTTGATGAAAACACCTCAAAGGATAGAAATAGAAGGGAACTTGCTCAAAGTAATGGGCATATGTGAAGAGCCCACAGCTCAATATTGTGCTGGAAGTTCTAGCCGATGTGATTAAGAAAGAAAAAGAAATAAAAGGCATCCAAATTGGAAAGGAAGAAATAAACCTTTCACTGTTTGCAGATGACATCATCCTATAAGTAGAAAATCCTGGAAAATCTACAGCAAAGCTCTTAGAGCTAATGAACTAGTACAGTTAAGTGGCAGGATACAAGATCAACACAAAAAAATCAGTAGTGTTTCTATACAGTAGTAATGAGAAACCTGAGAAAGAAATCAAGAAAACAGTTCCATTTATAATAACAGCAAAATGAATAAAATATTTAGGAATAGATTTAACCAAGGACACAAAAGTCCTATACACAGCAAACTCCAAAATGTTGCTAAAAGAATTCAAGGAAGACCAAAATAAATGGAAGGACATACTGTGTTCATGAATCAGAAGACTAAATATAGTTATGAGGTCATTTCTACCCAAATTGATTTACAGATTCAATGCAATACTAATTTAAACAACTTACTTTGTAGAAATAGAAAAAGCCATAATAAAATGTATTTGAAAGGGCAGGGTGCCCTGAAAATATTTTGAGAAAGGAAAATGAAGTAGGAGGTTTCACATTAACTGAATTTAAAGCATATTACAAAACTACAGTGGTCAAAACAGCATGGTATTGGAATAAAGACCAATGGAATCAAACTGAGTGTTCAGAAATAGACTCTCTCATCTATGGACAATTAATTTTTGATAAGCAGCCAAGTCCACTCAACTGAGACAGATCAGCCTCTTCAACAAATGGTGCTTGGAGAACTGGATATTCATATCTAAAGGAATTGAAGAGGATCTCTATCACAGCTTATACAAAAATTAACTCAAAATAGACCAAAGACCTAAACATTAGCACTAAGAACATAAAATTTTTAGGAGAAAACGTAGAAAGATATCTGAAAGATCTTGGGGTAGGAGGTGGTTTCGTAGCCCTACAGCCAAAGTGCAAACAAGAAACAGATAAATGAAAGAAGAAACAAATAAATGGATCTCCTCAAAATTGAATGCTTTTTTGCATTAAAGGAATTTAGCAGGAAAGTAAAAATGCAGCCAACTCAATGGGAGACAATATTTGGAAACCACATATTGGATAAGGGTCAAATATCCAGAATATATAAAATGATTCTAAAATTCAACAACAAAAAGACAAACAGCCTGTTCTAGTTTGCTAGCTGCTGGAATGCAATATACCAGAAATGGAATGGCTTTTAAAAGGAGAATTTAATGAGTTGCTAGTTTATAGTTCTAAGGCCGAGAAAATGTCCCAATTAAAACAAGTCTAAAGAAATGTCCAATCAAAGGCATCTAGGGAAAGATACCTTGGTCCAAGAAGGCCGATGAAGTTCAGGGTTTCTCTCTCAAGTGAGAAGGCACACGGCGAACACAGTCAGGGCCTCTCTCTCAGCTGGAAGGGCACAGGGCGAACACGGCATCATCCGCCAGCTTCCTCTCCTGGCCTCCTATTTCATGAAGCTCCCCAGGAGGTATCTCCCTTCCTCATCTCCAATGGTCACTGGCTGGTGGACTCTCTGTTTCGTGGTGCTGCAGCATTCTCTGCTCTCTCTGAGTCTCTCTGAATCTCTCCCTCCAAAATGTTTCCCCTTCCACAGGACTTCAGAAACTAATCAAGACCCACTCAAATGGGTGGAGACATGTCGTCTCCTAATCCAGTTTAACAACCATTCTTAACTAAATCACATCAACCAGGGAGATGATCTCATTACAGTTTCAAATATACAGTATTGAATAGAGATTATTCTACCTTTAAGAAATGAGATTTATATTAAAACATGGCTTTTCTTAGGGGGCATATATCCTTTCAAACCAGCACACAGCCCAATTTAAAAATATGCAAATGACATAGATAGACACTTTTCCAAAGAGGAAATACAAATGGCTCAAAACATATTAAAGGGGTGCAAGGGTAGTTCAGTGGTAGAATTCTCACCCACCATGTGGGACATCTGGGTTTGATTCCCAGTCCATGCATTTGCCCCCCACCCCTCACCACCATCCCCCTAAATTCAACAAATGGTGCAGCAATAATGGGGTAGTCACATGGAAAAAGAATGAAATGTGACCCCACCATACAGCATACACACAAAAAACATATTAAAAAGATGCTCAACTTCACTAGCCATTAAAGAAATGCAAATCAAAACCACAATGAGATATCATCTCACATACTAGAATCTCCATTATAAAATAAAACAACAGCAAATGACAAGTGCTGGAGAGAACGTGAAGATATAGGTACATTTATTCACTGTTGGTGGGAATGTAGAATGACACAGCTGTTCTGGAAGGCAGTTTGGCAGTTCCTCAGAAAAGTTAGGAATAGAAGATAAATATAGTGTGATCCCGTTTAGGTATATACTCAGAAGAACTGAAATTAGGAACATGAACAAACATCTGCACACCAATGTTTATAGTGGCATTATTCACGATTGTCAATAAATGGAAACAGCCCAACTGATGAGTGGATAAACAAACTGTAGTATATAGATATGATGGAATATTATGTGCTGTAAGATAGAGTAAAGTCGTGACCCATGCAACAATGTGGATGAACCTTGGGAATGTTATGTTAAGCAAAATAAGCAGAAACAAAAGGACAAATACTTTCTGGTTTCACAAAAATGAACTAACTATAATGAGCAAACTTAAGAGTTAAAGTTGAGAAGACAGGCTATTAGGAGACAAAAAGAGGGTAGAGATTGGGCATTTGATGCTGAAGGAATATAGAAGTTTTAACAAGATTGATTGTAAACATTTAGAAATTTAGCACAATACTGTGTGATGGTAGCACAAAAGTTTAAGTATAATGAGAAAGGATGAGTATGAGTATGGTTGAAAGAGGGAGGCTGGGAGCATGTATGACACCAGAAGGAAAGAAAGAGTACAAAAACTGGGACTGTATAGCTTAGCGAAACCTAGAGTGGACAATGATGGTGATTAAATGTACAAATATAAGACAGTTTTTATATAAGGGAGAAAAAATGAATGTCACCATTGCAAGGTGTTAAAAATAGGATAGTGTATGGAAAAATACAGTTAATGCAAACTAGGGTCTATAGTTAACAGTAGCATTGTAATATTTTTTCATTAAGTATAACAATGGCAATATACCACAGCTAAATGTCAATAAGAGGTGTTGTTTCTCCTTTTCTTTTTCCTTCTCTTCTTCTTTCTTTGCAGAAGAAATGGAAATGTTCACATTTAGATTCTGATCGTGAATGCATAATTATATTATTACACCAAGAGCCATTGATTATACACTTAGGATGGATTGTATCATGTGTGAATAAAAGTGTTTAAGAAAAACCCAGAAAGATATAAGTGCTAGAAATGTGGAGAAAGAGATATACTTATTCACTATGAGTACATAGCAGAATGATGCAGCCCCTCTGGAGAGCACTGTTGTGGTTCCACAGGATGTAAAGTACAGGATTGCTGTATGATCCTCCGACCTCGTTATTAAGCATAGACTTGGAAGAAGTGAAAGCAGGGACATGAGCAGACATTGCACACTGGTGTTTATGTGGCACGAGTCATGATTGCCAATGGATGGAGGCAGCTTCAACTGATGAACAGAAAGGTGAAAAGTGGTATAATATATGGTGGAATATTGTGTGGCTGCAGATAAGACTAAAGTCGTGAGGTGTGCATCTAGGTGAATGAATCCTGACCATATTACATTGAGTGAAATAAGCCAGAAGTGAAAGGACAAATATTGTATGGTCTCACTGATGAAAACTAATTGTAAAGAGCAAACTCTGAGAATTGAATTTGAGAAGACATGTTATCAGGAAATAGAAAGTGGGCAGAGATTGGGCAATAGATGATTAATGAGAACAATATTCAATAAGGCTCACGGCAATGTTTCCTAGATTGTAAACTCTTACAGCAGTCAAACTTATTCCTGAGTTTCAACTGTTATTTCTATATTCTGAGATTCTGCGCTCTTTGTGTATAACTTGGTATTTCCTTGGAACTTTAGGTATCTGTGTGACACCTGAGACTCAGAGTCTGAATTCTGCAACTCTGAAAGTTAGCATTACTCCATATAGCAAATGTTAAAGACCCTGAAAAAGAGATCAAACTTCAATGAGAGAGATATGAATGAAGCAGACTGGGTTAGGATTAAGGTAAATCAGAATACATGGTAAAGGATGATACTGTCTGTATTTTAGAACTTCAACTTCTGTATGAGACTAAAGGAAGAGATGCTTATTTTGTTCAAAATTTAAATTTTCTATAGCACACTATCTAATTTAATCTCTTTGATCACTATATTTAGCAACCTAATTACATGCAACCTAGAATAGGGAATGAAATCTTGTTACTCTGTACAGATTAATATAATACCCTGACATATTCCTGAGTATTTTGGGCAGAAAACAAAAAGTATTTGCAAAGTCACCTTCAGGGATTGGAGGAAAAAATGTGGAACTATTATACTTCCCCAAATGGGGGATTGCTAATATTCTCTCAAGCTTTAAGGACTCACAATTTATTAAGTCAAGTCCTTGATCTTGAGGCCTGCCCATATGAAACCCATTTCTGCAATGGTGAAGTTAAACCTACTTATAATTATGCCTAAGAGTCATCCCCAGAGAATTTCTTTTGTTGCTTACATATGGCCTCTCTCTAAACCACACTATGCAAATGAACTCAGTATCCTATCCCTATTGGGACATGACTCCTAGGGGTGTAAATCTCCCTGCAACTGGGATGTGACTCCCAGGGATTAGAACACCCTAGCATCAAGGGACTGAGAATGCTTTCTTAAACAAAAGGGAGAAAAGAAATGAAACAAAATAAAGTTTCAGTGGCAAAAGATTTCAAAGAGTCAAGAGGTCATTCTGGAGGTTACCCTTTTGCAAGCTTCAGCTAGATATTGCAAATTGACACATTATGCCAAGCCCCAACAACAGTATTCCTGAAACCAACAGCCCCCCCCTCCCCCCCAAAAAAATCCTGGGCTCTATCTAAGATTCTATAAATGTTTTACTTTGTAAGCTTATTTTTTTAGAAACTTAAGGCCTCCATATTGTTCCTATGCCAGATAAGCTCTAAAACCCAGAAATAACAGCCTTGCCAAGATCATCAATCAGTTTTATTCCTCTACCCCATAAGACTGACAACCCTTTCCAGCACAAAGAAGTTAAACAGTCAAGACACCCCTGAAAATTGAGAGCATGATCAATATGAGGAAAATGTAATTGAAAAATTATGATTTAACAAATGATTATTACTACCAACTCATTATATATTATTTCCTTATAGTTTTTGGTGTATCAGAATAATGAAAAGGAAATACCTGAAATTGTTGATTTTTGATAATGATTGTATAACTACAGAGCTTTTATCATGTGACCACATGACTGTAAAAACTGTGTAACTGACACTCCTTCTATCTAGTGTATAGGTAGATGGATAATAATATAAAGACATGCATGAAAAAAATAATAGGTCTGGAATATGGGGAGTGGATACCACTATATAAACTATGGACAGTACATATAGTACTACTTTAATAATTCTTCATCAATTGTAACAAATGTAACTACTGTTAGAAATAGAATTAGAAAAGAATTATCACCCTTTTTTTTGGCTTTTAAAAAAGGAATTTATTAAGTTGCATGTTTACAGTTCTAAGGCCATGAAAATGCCCAAATTAAGGCACCAACAAGAGGTTACCATCACTCAAGAAAGGCTGATGCTGTCTGGAACAGCTCTGTCAGCTGGGGAGTCATGTGGCTGGTGTCTGCTGGGGTCTTTGGGTTCGGGACCCCTCTCTCAGCTAGGAAGGCACACGTGACATCAGCTAGCTTTCTCCTCACATTTCATATGGTTTCCCTGGGGGTACCTTCCTTCCACATCTCCAAAGTTCTCTGGCTGTGTGGACTCTGTTGGTTCTGAGTTTTTTCCAAAATAGTTCCTCTTAAAGGGCTCCTCTAAGCAACCCCACCTTGAATGGGTGGAGACACATCTCCACGGAAACCATCTAACCAAAAGTTACCACTCACAATTGGGTGGGTCACATCTCCAATGAAACAATAAAATAGATGCCACCCAGCAATATTGAAGGAGAACTAAAGAGCGAGGCTTTTTTGGGGTACACGACAACTTTTGTTCTGAAAACCTACAACTTCTCCAATAAAAAATTTTAAAAAGAAATATGAAGTCATTCCAAATTTTGATATTTCATATTTGACCTCTTCTATTTTATAGAATCTTGTAGTATCTTTTACTTATCCCAATTGGTAAGAAATTTCAGAATGATATGTCTTATTGTTTATCTATCTAGGCCACTGAAAACATTTCTGACAACTCATGTCTTTCCTTCATAGTGAATGTTCTTGAAGTGTTTCATTGAAGATTTTCTCCCCTCTTTTCCATTTCCTCTTTTTAGAACATCTATAATTTAGATGTTGAACTTTCTTAACTAGTCGTCTAATTTACTAATCTTCTCTATTTTCTTTTCCTTGTCTTTCATTCTTTCTAGGAAGGAAACTGTATCAACTCTTTTACTCAGTTTTTTTTGTTGTTGTTGTTATAGTGTGTTTAATTTTTTTTTTTTTAACATGGCAGGCACTGGGAATCAAACCCAGGTCTCTGGCATGGCAGGTGAGAACTCTTCCACTGAGCCACCATGGCCTGCCCTAGTGTGTTTAATTTTAAGAACTCAGTTTTGTGTTCTGCACTTTTAAAAACACCTTGTTCTTGTTTCATTTTAGCAAAATGTTTTCTCATTTTTCTAGGATGCTAATGATGGGCTTTCCCTCTCTTTTTTCTGCAAAGTTTCCACATTTGTTTTATTTCTGCTACATTTTGGTCTATCCTTCAGTTTAAAGGCTTTCTTTATATATCTGTAGTTCATTGGATGTCTGTTCATAATTAAGAGTGGGACATTAAAAGATGGATTAGTACCCCTTGAGCATATCAGCAAGGCTTGTCAATTTTGAATTTTCTCTAATATCTTTAGGTCTTTTTGTTCTTGAACTGATCAGATTCCCAAAGAAGCGTCTTTTACTCTTTTCCTTGGAGAGTCAAGGTTTGTGGGCTAGCAGCATCCTGGGAACCAATCTGAGGAAGAGGAACTGGGGGCCTCAATTAAGGATTAAGTATACAAATGGTCACTTCGTTCTGTTTTCAGTATGGTACTTAAATCTCAAAATTAGTGGTGCCCGCCCTGGTCCCGATTCTCTATTTAACTTTCTCTAGAAGCTTTTTGCTGCCAACTTCTCATGGGTTAGAAGAAAAGACCTAGGGCTCTAGTTGCTTCTCACCATTCACTCAATCATACTAATTTTAGCTGTTTCCCCCTTTATACCATTCTTACTGTTTTTCTGATACTGTCAGTACTTGAGTCTGTTGGGGACCAGAGGCTAACCTAAGATGGCGATTAAGCCAACATGGCCACACCGGCTGATGCAATAGCACCTACATATTACAACAAGATTCTTCACGGAAATAGGTTCCCGCCAAGAGTCTGTTCTGCCCCTTTTTCCCCTGACAATAAGCGCCACGAATCATCTAACTAACCCTTCCCACCGGCACGAACTCCCCACCAATCATCTAACCAACCCTTCCCACCGGCGCGAACTCCCTCCTATCATAATGCTCCACAAACCCTACTTCCCTCCCCAAGTCGGTATATATACACCCGGCTTGCTTAATAAAATTTGCAGCTTGATCAGAATCCTGTCTTGCTGTCCTTCTTGCGTCTCTCTGTCCCATAGCCATTCTTCCCTCAGCAGGTGGCGGACCCCGTTGACTGTCCTGCGGGTCGGGACATGAGTCTTTGAAGATCCTGTTATTAAATATTTTTCTGATGTCCCCATTCTGGGTTAAAATTTGGATTTTTTGTATCAGTTGTTATTGCCCATTTATTTAAAGATTTTGATATCTTCTCTCCACTTTTTCCCATTATTGCGTACATGTGCTTTTAAAAATCCTTCCCTCTTGTTTTAAAGATGTTTGAAAGCAAATGATGTCATACATATGTGTTCTTAATCCTATTTCTTTTCTCATGAAGTACACTGAAATTAGTATATATCTTGAACAAACTCCATCCTGTCATGAAACAATAAGTTTGGTGGAACCTTCTGTACTATTGACCAACTGCTTATACTTCAAAATCCAATTCAAAATTTCTTCCTCTATAAAACTTTTTTTGATGCCTTCCCACCTCCAGCCCCAGACAAAATCAATTGCATTTTTCTTGGTGTTTTCATTCTACCTTTCATATTCCTTTGTTAGATCCTATCAGGTTGGAATAACTTGGTTATTCATCCCCTTAAAATTTCTTATTTCTGTGACATCATCTTTTTCAATGTTTAACCCCCAACACATGGATTATTAACTAACACAGAAAATAAACTCATAACAATCCTGAATAAATTTAAGTGGGCTATTGCTTTAGACATAAATTCACACTGGTAATAAGAAATTTGATTCAATGTCTCCAAAGAAGAAAATCACATTCCTTCTTTTCTGAGTTCTGTTTCTGCCACTTTAAAGTACTCCTTTCAGCCTTACTCTATAAATGCCTAACAGAGAAGATCAACAGACAGACCTCTCTTTTGACCTGGCTCTGCGGTTTGCTGTAAGATCCTAAGCAAATTCATAAGTTGTCTGTGGCTCAGTTTTTCATCCTCTGTAAAAATGGGAGAAAAAGATGGACAACCTCAAAGGATTGTTTGGAGAATTAAAAGAAAAAGAGATCTCAGAAGAACTCTGCTACAAATCATTTTCTCGAAAAACATTTTAAAAGGTAGTTGTAACATATTATCATCCATACCATCATGCCAGGGTTATTCCAACCAAGAAGCAGTGAATTGGCGTCTATTCGGATATTTTTGACTACCCCAAATAATCTATCTCTTTAAAACTTCCTCAAAAAGTTTTTGCTAATTGTCTGACTGGAAATGAGAAAAGATATCAAGATATTTTTCACATTGTTTTTTGGGTCCTAATCTTTTGAAAATGAGAAGCTTTTCTTATCCTTCCAAAATAATGTTATCCTTTAACAAAAGATCAGTTCCACATATTTCTGAAGCAGCACTTCAGCCAGGCTTCAGGCAATAATATCTTTAGTTTGCAGTTTAACTGGCCTTAATATCTATTTCTCTTAAGAGACAATTTTAATAATTACTCTTACATTGATGGCCAAAAGTTCCACAACAGTTGAGATTCTATATAAAGTATTGAATGAAACTATTGAACTGACATGAACATTGCAAACTAACATTCCTCCTGAAATTTCTCCAAGGAAGACAGTCATTTGCCACTCAGTTAATGAGTGTGAACATTAGCCAGTTATGCAAATTGATCTAGTTTGAAATTTGACCATGGTTATTCCTCTCTTATTCCTTGGGTCTCTCTCTTTGGCAATTTAGACCATAAAGCATTGCTTAAAATAAAAGATGTGACACCTTTTTATCATGCAAATATGGATTTAAAATGTGAATTAAAATTAAATCATAAATTAAAAGTCAAAAAAAGAGAAAATTTATCCATGTTGTTCTGCAACAAAATTCCTACTTTTCCAAACAGGAAATAATCTTGCAAATGAATTCTCTTTTCCTTTCAAAAACACATATTTTTCTTTTTGCAGGTACTGGTGGGAAATCAGGAATATATTCAAATGAGGATTCATTTTAAAATACACATCTTAGAGGCATTCTCTCAATTTTAAAACAGTTTGAAAGGCTCAATTAAGATCCTGAAGAAAAAAGATAAAACAAAAAGGATTCTGATTGGATCAGTGACTTTCTCTCTAAAGAAAATATTGGTTTGGTCAATATAAAAATCACTAAATATTTTTTCTATAACATCCTCAGTGCTACTCATGCCAATCTTTTATTTTCTATATATTGAATACACTACCTGTCACTAAGTACATTAAATATATGGCACCAGTACTAAAATCGATTGCCACTCTCACCTGTCCCTTGAAATATTGAGAAATTCTAATAAGCAAAAAAATGGCAGGCATTAAACCAGAGCCTCTATGTCTGAGAGTTCAATGTCTACACAGCATGCATTGGTCCTTAATTTGTGATAGGAAACACAGAACTCAGCACCAACATGGCATATATTGATGTGTAATTAGCATAGGAAATATCTTTTCACTTAATTTGGCTTATGTATAAGATAAGGCCCAGGGAAAACCATTCTTAATCTCAAAGAATTCACAATTAAGTAAGAAAGAATGAGAGCTAAATAGAAATGTTTACAACTAATATTAATAAAAGGCAGAATATGTGTTCTAAAAGGACACATGAATGAAATTCCCTAGGGGTGCTTAGGAATGTGTTCTCTGCTAAAGCACTGTTTGTTTTACCTAATATTGGGGCATTCAATTAAATTATGGGGTTATTCACCTGGTAGTAGGGTACACGAGGATGGTTTGGAGCAAACAGTGACTGGAGGCACAAAGACCCATTAGAATATTGCTCCTATGTTCTAGACCAGAGGCAGAGGCAGTGAGCACCTGAATTCTGGAATTTATCTTGAATGGAAAGAAGGGTAGATATGAGAAACCCTCTGAAAGAAAATTTAGAATGTGTGACAGATTTGTTTCAAGCCCACATAAAGAAAAGAGTTGTGATGAAGTCAATTGCATAGAGTTGATATATATAAGCATCTCCACAACTATAGTCTCCAGAAAGACCAGACCAGAATATAATCTTGCTCAACCATAAGAAGGATGACATCTTCTGTAAAAATCTCCAAACTGAGCAACTACTGTGGGTTGTTCCTTGCCCAGTTAGGTTGGGCATCTCAAATGAACTCAAATTTAATAAAAGTCAACTAGACACCAGGCACAGGGCTAACTACTTGGGAGAGATAGAAAATTAAGATGAAACCTAATTACTATCACAGATATGTTGCAGTCTTAAAATGGATGGGTCTGTGTGCTCTTGCAATGCTAAGGAGCCCTGAATGATGTTGCACACCTATCCTCAGGTGAGATCCAGAGCAGCAGCACACCTCCAAGATGCAAAGACAGTGTTCACAGATCTCATTTCTACTTTCTCCAATTGGTGCTCTACACATTTAGTTTCATTTTTGAAGTCCCTTCACAAGTAGATGAAACTGTGTTTTAAGGGTTGAGGAAAAGAGGATGAGCATGAAAGGAAAATATCCCTTACTTTTGCTAGCACTAGTGTTAACGAAACCCATCTCACTGAGGTCCACAATAAACTTTGCCATTAAATCTGACACTTTTATGGCTGCATTGTGATTGGGACTCTTTTGGTTACAAACAAAACAGAAAAACAACTCAAATTGACATAAGAGAGAGAACAAAAAGCATGTATCGGTTCACAAAATTTGAAAGTCCCAGGCTTCCAACTCTTTACCAATTGTTCCAGCAAAATTCATCATGGAGTCCCATTGGCCTGGTTGGCTCACCTGCTGTCCTGTGGTCAGAGGGATCACCCGCAGAACGTTTGCATCTGGGATATGTACTAATGCCGGGAACACTTGGTGATGTGAACTCATCCCAAACCAAATGAACCAAGAATAAGGGAGGCATGGTTCCCTGACTAAAGTGCATTGCCAGAAGCATTGGGAATCCACTACAGTTTTATTTTATTAGATTTGACAGAAACAGTTGATACTGATGACCCCTTCTTGAAACATGTTCTTTTTTTATGATTTGTAACATCATTGTTTCCTCCCACTTCTCTTACGATTCCATCTCAGTCTTCTTCACAGGTTGTATCAGACCTAGTTCATGTACTATTCTGAATGTGCTCAGGACATTGGCCACTTGCTCTGATTCCTACATGAAAAGAATCCATTGAGGCTCATACCATTCCATCATTTGCAAAACTCCAGCTACTACTGCCATTGCTTCATTTCCTGATACCACCCCTATCAGCTCAGTACCCAGATAGTACTGACTGAGCAGCCTCAAAGCCCCACCATATCCATTTGCAGAGAGCATTAGAAGATCTGGCACCCAGGCTCGGCCAGAGTGGATCCATGGAGACTCTGGCAACCTAAAGGGCTGTCTAGAAGGGTTGGGGAGTTAACACTCTAAGGGGCATAATTTTTTTTTCAGTGTTGAATAACTTTATTATCCGGTGTTCTTGATCCAAAATTTTCAGAAAAGACAATTCAAAGCCAAACATAATTGTGGTGATAGCACAGTTCTTTGTCTTTGATGTTTAGATTATATTATCAAATATGTCAAAGATCCTGGTTACTGTGCATTTGTAGTTGAGAAACATCAAAATAAAGAGACAAAAAAGTAAAAATTTAATAAGAAATAGTTTAATTTTTAACCACCAATAAAATGAAGGTTGCAACATTTTAGGTATTTTTCAAAGTCACTTCTAATGCTCCTTATATTATAAAATTCCCAATGGAAAAAGTGAAATGCTGCAAGTGCAATACAGAATGTCTTGTTCTTACATCCTTCTCTTTGCTATTGCCTTCTCCTCCTTTCTTCATCCATTTAAGCATATTAATTATGTTAGGTGGCTTTGTGTTAAGGTAAGGTCCTGGGAGCATAAAGAGGCTTTTGACCATCCATGTCTTTGATAAGAGTGTCATATAGTTAGAGAAACTAGATATATACATATGTACTTCACTGTGCATTGTAAGACTATATCCAAAAATACATTAACTCCTATTTTGATTGTAAGAAGCCATTCCCAAAAAAAGTTGCATAAGTTTTCTTCATGGTGCAACACTGCTTAAAGGATGGTATGAAGATTAACCTTGGCAACCCTAAAAGCAAAATGTGACAGTTGTGTCCCCATGCTACTCAACTGACATTGGAAAAGAAAGATGTACAGTGAGGGCTGGGGAGTTAACAATCTAAGAGGCATACTTTTATCAGTGAGAGGCAGGAAATAGGAAGCAGCTGGAAGATAAGCTGTATGCCCTTTTTCAACCTGATAGACTATTTCAAGGGGAGTGGTTCCATGGGGCCTCTCTGGAGATGTCCTACATGGCCGAGTTCCAGGTTATGTTTTCCTGAGCAGCTGTGGCTAACTTGGCAACATACCACATTGCAATTGCTGTCGTTTCTTTCCTGCCTCACTTCTATTTTCTCTCACTCTTACTGCTCTGCTGTGGCACCCCCAATGCAGTATTAACATGTAGCTTTGCCTTGTAGGGTACCTAGGCTAAGACACAAGCCATTTTTCTTTATCACAAATTTATGCTATTTTTTAGGATTCTTCCTAGTTCTCTTCTTATAACACACATTCTCCTGGAGACTCATCACCAACTCCCACAATTTCAGTCACCAGCCGGAATCTGAGGACTTCCAGATTTCCATCACAAGCTCCTCTCCTGAGCTCCAGACCCATGCATCCAGCTCTCACTGAACATCATACTTGGATGTCTCACAGGCACCTCAAATTCAATATGTACAAAACTTATCCACATGCTAACCCCCAACTGCCCCATTCTTGATGCTTCTTTTCTTAGTGAATGGCACCGCCATGCAACCCAGTTGCTTAAATCAGAAATGTGGACTTGTTCTTGATCCTTCACTCTTCACATTCAGTCTCTCCTTGGGTCCTGGCAATTCTACCCCTAAATACATCTTAGCTGCATCAGTTGCATTCCAACTCTACTGCTACAACATCTTCAAGCCGTCTTACCTCTCCTGTATTTCCCTAGTCCATTCTTCAGAGGGTGATCATTATAAAACACACACCTTAAAGGCTTTCTGTTGCCTCAGGTCCTTTAACAAGCTTTACTCTACCTGTTACACCCTAACCCTTGTCTGTACCTCCAGGTTTATTTCTTAAATTGTACCTCTCAGCAATTTAGGGGATTGAGGTTTCAGCCTATTAAATTTTTAGCTCCTTGTGGCCCCAATATCTCTCTCATCTCTAAGTCTTCACATTAATTATGTGTTCTGCTTAAAACAATCTCCCGTCTCCCCTTTACCTAGCTAACATCTATTTGACTTTTGGGTATCAGCCCCTTCCTCCAGGAAGCCCTGATTGATTAGCTCTGATCGCATTTCCAGCACTTAAACAGATACACTATTTAATCATCCTTTTCCTTTCTATATAAGGGCAGGGTCTTGGCTCATAATTGTTCATAGTTGTTATCCCTCGTACCTGGCACATGAGTGGCTTAAATACATACCTAATTCTTAAACACATTTGTAAATATTTTTGCCACCTCACTTTTAATTTATGTCAAGTCCCAGAATATCCAGTGTTTTCTCTCCAGAATTTTAAACAACTCATGTGTGCAGTCTTGCCATTATGGAATTGTAACTGCTTTCTTTACTGAGTCACAAGAGAGGATATTATAATGACTTTTTAGACATGGGGCTCTAGGGTAGATTATATCATTGACTAGTTCTAAGAAATGACAACACATATATGTGAATACAATTATTATATATTTCATGTTTGTCTGCTTTATGTCTTACATTCTGGGTTTGATGAAATAGAGAGTTTAAAAACCCATAGTCTTTAAGAATTGATTTTACAGCAAGTGAGTAAATTAAGCACTTCTCAGAATTGCTTGCCAGGGACTGTGTGCAGGAAACTGGGGACACAAGTTGTCTCATTACACATTTATGTCTTTTTGATCTGACATTCATTGCTGTTTTTGTCTGTAGCTCTCTATTTTGGAGTTTTTATTTTGTGATTGGCCTATTACATCTTTAAAAATATTTTTTGGTTTATTTTTTTGTTTTACATGTGTATGTATATTTTATTCTGGGCTACTTTATATAATCACATGCATTGTTTCCATTATAATTTTTGCTCTGTTTACAGTTTATTATCTATTGAATAGATGCTGCTGATGGCGATTTGGGGGGTTATAAAATGTAATATAGGCTCATATAAATGAGAATCTTTAAAATGGAGTAGATTTCCAAAGAAATCAACTTTATGTAAAAGCTAAGCCTGTTCAAAATGGATACGTGCAATGGCTTATTAACGTAAGTTAACATTCACAGTTGAGTTTTATGTTCAGAACAAGCTATTACAGGCTCAATATGGACATTTTATGCCTACAATAATCATCTTCTTCACTCGTTTTGTTTAGTATTTTTAGACAACTTGTTTGTGAGTGAATGGAAAAGCTCCACAAGAATGGATTCGAAACCCAATTCTGGGACAAAGAATTACGGGAAGATGGCAGAGTAGGAATCTTCAGGAACCAGTCCCTCTACCAGAACAACTATTAAACAGGCAGGACATATCTAAATCAACTATCTTGAAATTCTGGAGTCCAGAAAAACACTGTGTAGCATCCAGGGAATAGCAAGAGGAAGAGGCTGGGAAACTAGTAAATATCACTGAATTTCACACTCCATGTGCTGGCAACTGTCACCTATTCCTGAACCTAGTAGCAAGGCACTGGCTGGAACAGTTTGCTGGTGTCAGAATGTGACATAAAAACCCAGTTCCCAAAGATTCGGGCAGTATATGATCTGAGCACTGATCATGACTTTTAATAAGCTACTTCAGTTTTCTGGGGGTCTGGCTCTGGGGCAGCCATTGTTCCAACTTGCTCTGGGCAAAGGCTGTAGCAGAGACTTAAACATACTGAGCCAGTATGTTTACTCGGAGCTGTGGATAATTGAAAGGCTGCATTTTTTTGGAAGATGCCAAGATAAGAAGGCACAACTTTGGGGAGCTATGGTGGAAGCTCCTGAAGCATTTCCTGCCCCCTCCCTCATCCTCTCTCAAGGGTAATTTAGAGCTGGCAGTGTTCCCTTTGTGGAGTCCTGGCCTTGTCCCTGTTGGGAAAGACTGATTTTGAAAACTCCTCTGCAGCATGTCCCCTTACACTCCTGAATTTGCACTCTAGGCAGAAGCAGCTTGAGAGAGTGAAAGCAGAGTAAGAAACAAATGAGTTGGGTGGCCTGGGGAAAATGCATACTACTTTAAATTTGGTAGAAGAACATCTAAGAGAGGAAGAAATCTGTTTCTGGGACTAGAGAAGACATTAAAATTCCTGTAATAGGGAAACTCCTAAGGTCAGTGCAAGATGCAGGCTCAGAAAGCAGGAGGACCCAGCCTTGGGCTGACCTTCTTGATAAAATTGTTGAACTCTGAAAGCGAGCACCAGTCAAAGCAAAAACAATTTGCAAAAAATGTGAAAGTTTTTTTTTTTTTTTTTAAGTTTGCTTGGTATTGTTAGCTTCTGGCATTCAAGAAAATCTCTAGCATATCACTAATTGGATACAAGCTCAAGAAATAGACATCTCAGGGAATAAATGTCAGAGTTAACATTTTAACATATTAAAGTACACAGAGTACAAGAGATTATAGGAAAAACTAACAACAGGAAAGGATGGATAATTCAAAGGAAAAGGATAAAAATTCAGAAAACACCAGTGAAAGAAACTATACTGTGGACATGCCAGAAAAAGACTTTTTAAAAAAGATCCTCAGCATGCTCAAGGAGTTGGAGGAAAATACAAGAAAACAACTAAAGGATATCAGGGAAACAATAAATGATCAATATGAGAGTTTGTTAAGAGACAGAAATTGTAAAAAGGAAGCAAACAGAACTGCTAGAGTCAAAGACTGTAATAACTGAATGAAAAACTCCCAGATTTCAAGAAAAGATTGGAATTGGTAGAAGAAAGAATCAGTGAATGTGAAGACAAGGCAATAGAAATGAGTCAAGCTGAAGAGCAGAAAGAAAAAAGAATTATAAAAAGTGAAAGCCTAAGAGACCTGTGCGACCTATCAACCATACCAGTACATGCATTACTGGAATCCCAGAAGGAGAAGAAAGAAGAAAGGGACAGAAGTAATATTCAAAGAAATAATGACAGAAAACTTCCCAAACTTAGCAAAAGACATAAATATGCACACTCAAAAAGCCCAGAGAATGTCAAACAAGCAAATGCTGAAGGGGTTCATTAACACTTGACCTGACCTACAAACAATGCTAAAGGAAGTTTTTTGGACTGAAAGAAAGGACAAAGAGGGTTAAAGAAATAAATCCCAGTACTGTCGTGTTAAATCTTTTTAGTATGCAATTTGACTTCTTACTTCTTAGAGGTGCTAAAATGCAAATGCATGTAAAGTAATAATATAGCTACTGTTTGGGACATACAATATACAAAGACATAATTTGTTACACATATAAAAAAAGGTGGGGTACAGAGGGATATAGGAACAGTGTACAATCAAGATGGTATCTAAAAAGGAATGATTGTTATATTTAGAATGCTAAATTTTAAACCCATGATACCCACAAGGAAAACATATGAAAAATATATCTAGAGAGAAATGAGAAGGGACCCAGTATGGTACAAAACAAAAAAATAAAATGAATATGAAAGAAAGCATTAATGGAAAAATTGAGGGAAAAAAAGGCATAAGACTTATAAAGACCAAGTAGCAAAGTGGCACAGGAAGGTCCTGCATCATCAGTAATTACTTTAAATGTCAATGGATTAAAGTCTTCAGTTAAAAGGCAGAGATTAACAGAATGGATGAGTATATCTGTTCAGAATAGATTCAGCTGAAATTCAAAGACATAAAAGTGAAAAGATGGAAAAAATATACTATACAGGTAGTAACAAAGAAAAGCTGGGATAGTGTATTAATATGATATAAAATAGACCATAAGTCAAAAAATATTATGAGGGACAAGGTCATTACACATTGATAAAGGGGTCAATTCAACAAGAATACATAGCAATTATAAATATATATATTCCTAACAGAAGAGCCGCAAACTATATGAAGCAGATACTGACAGATTTGAAGGGAGAAATGGACAGTTCTTTATTAATAGTAAAATACTTTAATACCCCACTTTCAATAATGGGTAGAACATTTAAACAGAAGATAAATGTGGAAAGAGAAGACTTGAACAATATTCTAAACCAACTAGAATTAACATATACAGAATACTTCATCCAAAAGCAGCTGAATACATATTCATCTCTAGTGCACATGGATCATTATCCAGGATAGACCATATCTTAGTTCACAAGACAAGTCACATTCAATTTAAAAATATTGAAATCATACATTGCATCTTCTCTGACACAGTGGAATGAAGCTACAAATCAGTGAGAGAGGAAGAAATAAGAAATTCACAATTGTATGGAAATTAAACAAAGTACTCTCAAATAACCAATTAGTGAAAGAGGAAATCACAAGGGAAATTAAGAAATATATTGAGGCAAATGAAAATGAAAATACAACATACTAAAAGTAAAGGTATGCAGCCATTTCTTGAGTCAAGGTATCTTTTTCTAGATTCTTTAATTTAGAATTTTTATGGCCTTAGAACTGTAAACTTGCAATTTAATAACTTCTCTTTTTAAAATCCATTTTATTTATGATATAATGCATTCTGGGAACATTAGCAAACCAAACACTTCAATTCAAAACCTCCCAATAAAAAAAAGCCCAGGACCATATGACTTCACAGGTGAATTTTTCCAAACTTTCCAAGGAGAATTAACACCAATCCTGCTCAAACTCTTCCAAAGAATTGAAGAGGCGAGAACACTCCCTATTTTATTCTATGATGCCAACATTACCATCACACTGAGAACAGATAAGGATATCAAAGAAAAGAAAACTACAGACCAATATTTCTTATGAATACAAATGCAAAATTCCTCAACAAAACCCTAGTACACCAACCCAACAGCACACCATGATTAAGTGGGATTTATCCCAGGTATGCCAGGGTAGCTTAACATCAGGAAATCAATTAATGTAATACATTATTTTTGTAGGCCAAAGGAAGAAAATGGCATGTTCATTTCAGTTAATGCAGAAAAGCATTTGACAAAATCTAGCACTTCTTCTTGATAAAAAGCACTCATAAAACTAGGAATAGATGGAAACTTCCTCAATATGATGACGAGCATATATGAAGCTAACATCATACTTAGTAATTAAAGACTGAAAGCTTTCCTTCTATCATTAGGAGCAAGACAAGGAAGCCCACTCTTATCCTGGTTATTCAACATTGTATTGAAGTTCTAGCTAGAACAATTAGGCAATTAAAGGAAATAAAAGGCATCCCCTATGGCATGCTCTTATATACAGAAAATTTTGAAAAATCCACAACAAAGCTACTAGAGCTAATAAATGAATTCAGAAAAGTGGCAGGGTACAACATAATCACCTCAAAAATCAGCAGTGTTTGAATACACTAGTAGTGAACAATCTGAAGAAGAAACCAAAAAAAAAAATTCCATCTGCAATAGCAGCTAAAAGAATCAAATATCTAGGAATGAATTTTAACAAGGATGTAAAGGATTTGTAGCCAGAATATACAAACATTGCTAAAAGAAATCAAAGAATACCTAAATAAATGGAAGGACATTTCATGTTCACACATTGGAAGACTAAATATTCTTAAACTCTTAATTCTACCCAAAGAGATTTACAGATACAATAAAAATTCTAACACTTATCTTTGCAAAAATGGAAAAAAAACAGTCATCAAATTTATATGGAAGGGTAAGGTGAACTGCATAGAAAGAGCAATCTTGAAAAAGAGGATCAAAGTTGGTGATCTCACAATTCCAGATCTTATAACCTGTTACAAAGCTACAGTAATAAAAATAGCATGGCACTGGAACAAGGACAGACACAAAGACCAGTGGAATTATATTGAGAGTTCAGAAATCAATCTTCGTTTTACAGCCAACTGATTTTTAATGATGGGATAAAGGCCATTCAATTGGGGGAGAATAGTCTCTTCAAGAAGTGATGCTGGGAAACCTGGATCTCCAAATGCAAAAGAGTGAAGGAGGACCCCTACCTCACACCATATAAAATCAACTCAAAATAGTTCAAAAACCTAAATATAAGAGTCAGAACTATTGTAACTCTTAGTAGAAAAGCATTTTCAGGATCTTGTGTTTGACAATTATTTCTTAGGCTTTATATCCAAAGCACAAGAAAGGAAAGAAAAAAATAGATAAATGGGACCTGAGCAAAATTATAAAATTTTATTCATCAAAGCACTTTATCTTCAAGTAAAATGACAATCTACACAATGGGAGAAAATATTGGAAATCACATTATCTGATAAGGGTTTAATATCTAGAATATATAAAGAAAGTCTATAACTCAACAGCAAAAAGACAAACAACCCAGTAAAAAATGAGCAAAAGACATGAATAAACATTTCTTCAAAGAAGATACACAAATGGCTAAAAAGCACATGAAAAGATGTTCAAAATCATTAGTCACTAGGGAAATGCAAATCAAAACCACATGAAATATCACTTTACATTCACTAAATGGCTACCATTAATAAAGGAAAAATTGCAAATATCGGATATGATATGGATAAATAGGAACACTCATTTATTATTGGTGGGGATGTAAGATGATGCAGCCACTGTGGAAGATAATTTGGCATTACCTCAAAAAGTTAAGTGTAGAATTATGATAGGACATGGCAATCCCACTTCTGGGTATACGCTCTAAGACATCAAAAGCAGGGACTCAGATGTTTTCACAATGATGCTGATAGTGGTGCTATTTGCAATAGCTTAAAGGTGGAAGCAACCAACGAGTCTATCAACTGATGAATTGTGGGGGGTCAGGAGCAATAAATCAGGCAATAAATTAGGCCCTAGCAAGAAGAAGGTATCCAGAGTCACAAGATCCAGGGCAGGAAGTTCCCAGGAGTTAAAAATTGAACAATAATCATTGTTAAGAAACACAAAGAATGGGATGTATTGTGCAAGAGCAAATGGCATTTCTCTGCTTCTGTAGATAAAATTGCTTGCTTACAGCTGCAAACCAAGATGTGGCTCAAAAAGATAATGTCCTTTTTCCTGCTTCTGTGGATACGCTTGTGGTTTTTACCTTTATAAGCCCCCCTTGAGAACTCCTCGGGACTGCTCTCTGATTCCTCTTTCTTGAGTTTCTGAGGCAGTCACCGCCGGCTAATAAAGACTCCTAATTGGCTTGCAAATTGCTTTGACTTGTGTGGTCTCTCTTCTGGTGCACCCCACAACAGAATGAATAAGCAAAATGTGGTGTATACACATAATATTATTCAGCTATAGAAAGGAATGGCATTTCGATATATGTGACAACATAGATAAACCTTGTAGACATCAGGTTTAGTGAAATAAGCCAAACAGAAAGGGGAAAATATTGTGTGATCTCATTGACAGGAAATAATTTGAATAAGCAAACTCATAGAACCAGAATCTATAATACAGGTTTTGCTCAAATTATACAGAATTTTTATGTAGGATTATGGAAAAGTCTTGGTAATGGATGGTAGTCGTGGTAGCTGAATATTGTGAATATAATTAACAGCACTGAATTATATATTTGAATGTTGTTTAAAAGGGAAATTTTAGGTTGTATATATATTTCTACAATTAAAAGAATAAATTAATCCACAGGACTAAACAACACAAACAGTGAACCCTAAAGTAAATCATGGGCTATAGTCAATAGTACAATTATAAAAATGTTCTTCAATCAATTGTATCAAATGGACCACACAAATGCAAGGAGTTAGTAATAGGGCAGCATAGGGGAATCCTGTATGTTATACATGATCTTTCTGTAAATCTACAATATCTCTAATAAAGTAAAAGAACCTAATTCGGTGCATTGCTTTGCAATTTTGAATGTAAATGGATGTCTTATACATTTTTAGAAGGATTGGATTAAGTCTCTTAAAAAAATCACCTTTTAAGCCAAATTTTATTTAAACTGAATTGTGTTGAATATGGGGGCAGAGTATGTCTTCAATAGACACACAACAAAAAAATCCAGGCAGTCAAATCTCTGCATCTACTTTTCTAACAGGATGAGGAAAAAATACCCTTTGATTTTTAGGCCCTTGCAACTATTACAGTTTTGTAATAGTTAAAAGTTTATAGTTATAGTTGTTATAGTTATATAACTATATAACTATATAGTTATAGTTATAGTTATAGTTGTAAATAGTTAAAAGCCTCATCAGTAAAAGTTTTGTTATATATTCCAAAGTAATGTTTCAATATCTAGTTATAAACTAGAAAGCAGCTTTTGAGAACCATAATACTTTTGGAGAGCAGAATGCTAATCGCATGTATCTTTAGATCTTTGGATTAGAAGATATTTTTGAAAATTAACTTTAGAGTAAACAATTTAGAATTTCAGCCTCAGATGATTTGCATCACAAAATAAGACTAACAACCAAAAGAGATAGTTTAAAATTGAAGTTCCAGTATGTCCCTTTGTTTTTTTTCAGTTTTTTTTTTGGGGGGGGTGGGGGGGAGTGCATGGTCTAGCAATTGAACCTGGGTCTCCTGCATGAAAGGCGAGCATTCTACCACTGAACTACCCATGCACCCCCAGGATGTCCTTAGTCATTGAATGCAAAGTGGTTACTGCAGCAGGAATGATGCCTTTTTCATACGCCCCCACCCCCACCCAGAGAAATCCTAATTTAGAAGCAAAAGTCCTCAAGCTTCCAGAGACCCCATTTCTTCATATAAACTTAGTTAATTATTTTATCTTCCATCCAGTATGATATTTGATTAAAGAACAAAGAGGAGCAGGAGGGGAGGGAGAGGGAGGAGAAGGGTGGTGGTTTATAAATTGAGTGTTGGGGTGGGGGGGTGCAAAGGTAGTTCAGTGGTGGAATTCTCTCCTGCCATGCGGGAGATCCAGATTCGATTCCCATCCCTATGCACCTCCCAAACAAACAAACAAGCAAAAAACCAAACAAACAAAATTCAGCAAACTGTGCTACAATAAGGAGATATACCCATGAAAAAAAGAATGTAATATGACCCCCACCATACAGCATACAAAAAAAAGAAAAGGATTAAAAATTGAGTGTGTTTATGGTATGTGTAGACAATCTCTTTACCTCTTGATAGCTTTTAGGATAATTGTTCTTATTCATATTTAAATGAAATCTCTGAAAAAAAAAAAAAAAAAAACAGGTCCTTTCTCTGTTGCTATTCCTTTCCAAAAAAACTGCCTGCCTTTACACGGGAATAAATGAGCCTCGCCATTTACATACTATCTGGTAGGATTTTCCTCTCCTTAAAAACTGCAAAATTATAAAGTACAAATTTGGGGTAAGTGGACGGATTTGGGTTGAATTGTCCAAAGTATGATCATAATATCTTCAAAGAATTGCAGATGGAACTTTATCCCAGAACTACCGTTATTCTTGTGCCATTCCCACTCTGTTCAGGTACTGCGGAGAATGGTTTGTTGTTGGTAGTTAACCAACTTCTATCCTTCTATCCAGGCTTCCCTGGCCCAGCAGGCTCTGGGAATTAGCATTGCAATCAGACTGTCAAGTCGTTGCAGTGATTTGACTTGGGTGAGTGATCACCTAATCAAACAAAGTTAAAGCCTTTTGCTACAAGAAATATTTGCTATGTGATTCCCCCTCTGGGTGTTACTTTAATCTATCTAATGAGAAAATGCAACAAAGTTCACCTTTATCAGCGATAATATAGCTAGGGACAGCCTTCCCGCATAGTAAACAACAGAGTTGAATGTAGAAAACTGCATGGACAATTAATTATGCAAACAAATTTATCAACAACTAGTGATTACTCTTCTGTTTTGTGCTTCACGCTATGCTTGGTGCTTGGATGATGAAGAAGAAAGGCCTTCCAAATACATATTAATTTCTGAGGGACCATTAAAAAAACCAAAAAATAGAAAAAAAAATGCTAAAATCAATATGTACTTCAATATGAAGCCCTTACTTAGCTTTCACTGATATCCCCAAATAACTGATCTATAGTTCTCCTTTCCACTGACTTTATTTTGTGAGCATCTCATTCACTTGATGATAAAAAAAGTTGTAAAAGTCGTAATTCAAATTCTCTAGGAAATTTAGGATATTGGTAGATGATGGATAGATATAAGAACGGAAAGGCAGATAAATATAGATTTATCCTTCTGGTGGTCTCGAAATGTTCTGGCGAATTTTTTTGTCTCTCATCCTTTTTTCAAAAACAAAAAAATCTGGCTAAAGTCTTTAACTAGAATGTTGTGCCTGATGTGAAAGTTTCTTTATTAGAGATAAGGCAATGAACGTTTGACATTTGTATCAACAAGAGTTCCCAAAGGAAAGAAATGGTACACTCAAATTAGTATATTTCAAGGAGGTCTTTATTTGCAAAGGGACTATGTGCAAAGATAGGGACAGGACATAAAAGAACTACAAAGGATAGTGCAGGAATGTAGGGGCAGTCACTGTGGAAGTGTTGCTTCCTTCAGACCTGAAGGGACTGGGTAGGAGAGGTTATCAGAAAGAGTCATGGAAACAGTGACTTACATTCAAGGGACAATGAGGTAGCTGCCAGGAAGGCCAGGAGAATACAATGTGTGACTTCATTCTCCTCCTTCCCTTTTAGCATCTGCTGGGTCTCCTCATTTCCCAAAATCTATGGGAACCCAGAGGGCATGGGAGCCCTTTAACTACAGACCATGCAAATGTAGTCTGGGCATTTTTAGGAAAGAGAAGGATGGAAAGTGGAACTGAAAGGGTAAAAGGAAGCTATCTGGGATAAATTTTGCATCTCTGTGACTACTCCATGAGAAGTAAAAGAGATCTAACAACTGTGCATGTGTTAAAAAAGAGGAACAGTTTTGCCTCAATAGATAGAAAGGCATGCTTAGTAATGTTTGGAATGCTGATGGGAAAATTTTATTGACAGATATTGAACAACAATGCCAAATAACCCAACAGAACCCAAACAACACAATGGACCTTCTGAAATAGTGCTTGGGGAACAGCTGTGCCGGCTCCGTTTTGCCCATTGCATTCAGAGACAACACATAGGAACCCAGCATGCCATCTGATTTGGGGAGGTGATCCTTGACTGTGGATTTTGGGGTTATTAAGATGCCCAGTTGGAGAACCATTAGCTCTTTCCCAACGAGATCAGGGGCTGGGGTGCAAGCTTGACTGTTTTAGCTCATACTATATGGAGGTCCTTTGGCCCAATCCACCAGCTTACACTCTATAAGGATGCTTGCCTTGGACACTCAGGCAGGCCACTTTTCTTGGAGCTTTGCAGGATGTCAACTTGTCCTTTAGGAGACCAGCCTGCAGGAATCAGTCTTGGACAAGATGACCTTTACACCTCTGTGGGCAATGTTTTTGTACATTAACTTCCCAGCTGACCTGTACATTTTCACTATTCCTATCAAGTCAAAGCTTTAAAGTAGTATTTGAGCTATGTAGAATCATATTGGATATATGATGAGTAAAAAAAAAAAATCTTTCTGAATGCTTAAATCCCAGTAAAAATGCATAAAAATCTCACTGACTCTAATTGAATGATCTTGATTAAGTTGTTTCATTCTTCTGGGCCCGTTATCTTAAACAAAGAAGAGGGACTGGATAATATGATCTCACAGGTTTCTTTTAGCACTAATACTATTTGGTTATTTCCAATTATCTCTAGTGCATTAAAGGGTGAGTTTAACATTTTGATTTGAACAAAATTTCTGAGGCTGAACCTCTCTGTACTTAATGATGCATAAATTACAGCTAGCGTCGGGAATTTTGATTTTTTTATCTTATTGCTACATTATAGGATGTCTATATTGTAAGATACACGCCTTTTTTGTTGTGTAACAAATTGTTATGTTTCAGATATGTTTTCATATGAACTAATGGAGAAAAACAGCACAGTGCTTCTAAATCAGCTTTACATGGAGGTGGATAAAAAGGAGGGAGGGCAATCTCTACAGAAAGCTCATGACTGATTTGCATTTTATAAGACCTATGATAAAATGAACCATCTACCTTTCCTGTAGGAAAAGAGACAAAGGCAAAATATACTAAAGGAAAGGGATCAACAAATTCTTCTGGGTAATTAAGATATGAATTCAGTGGGATATACAGGCTTTACCAGTTGGATATATTCATTTTTTTTTTTTTATAGCTCAGATGCAGCTTCATTCAGTGTTTTAACATAATTACATTACAATTAGGTATTATTGTGCTGTCCATTTTTGAGTTTTTGTATCTAGTCCTGTTGCACAGTCTGTATCACTTCAGCTCCAATTACCCATTATCTTACCCTGTTTCTAACTCCTGATGGTCTCTGTTACCAATGACATATTCCAAGTTTATTCTCGAATGTCGGTTCACATCAGTGGGACCATACAGTATTTGTCCCTTAGTTTTTGGCTAGACTCACTCAGCATAATGTTCTCTAGGTCCATCCTTGTTATTACATGCTTCATGAGTTTATTCTGTCTTAAAGCTGCATAATATTCCATCGTATGTATATACCACAGTTTGTTTAGCCACTCGTCTGTTGATGGACATTTTGGCTGTTTCCATCTCTTTGCAATTGTAAATAAAGCTGCTATAAACATTGGTGTGCAAATGTCCGTTTGTGTCTTTGCCCTTAAGTCCTTTGAGTAGATACCTAGCAATGGTATTGCTGGGTCGTATGGCAATTCTATATTCAGTTTTTTGAGGAACCGCCAAACTGCCTTCCACAGTGGTTGCACCATTTGACATTCCCACCAACAGTGGATAAGTGTGCCTCTTTCTCTGCATCCTCTCCAGCACTTGTCATTTTCTGTTTTGTTGATAATGGCCATTCTGGTGGGTGTGAGATGATATCTCATTGTGGTTTTGATTTGCATTTCTCTAATGGCCAGGGACATTGAGCATCTCTTCATGTGCCTTTTGGCCATTTGTATTTCCTCTTCTGAGAGGTGTCTGTTCAAGTCTTTTTCCCATTTTGTAATTGGGTTGGCTGTATTTTTGTTGTTGAGTTGAACCATCTCTTTATAAATTCTGGATACTAGACATTTATCTGATATGTCGTTTCCAAATATTGTCTCCCATTGTGTAGGCTGTCTTTCTACTTTCTTGATGAAGTTCTTTGATGCACAAAAGTGTTTAATTTTGAGGAGCTCCCATTTCTTTCTTTCTTTCTTCAGTGCTCTTGCTTTAGGTTTAAGGTCCATAAAACCGCCTTCAATTGTAAGATTCATAAGATATCTCCTACATTTTCCTCTAACTGTTCTATGGTCTTAGACCTAATGTTTAGATCTTTGATCCATTTTGAGTTAACTTTTGTATAGGGTGTGAGATACGGGTCCTCTTTCATTCTTTTGCATATGGATATCCAGTTCTCTAGGCACCATTTATTGAAGAGACTCTTCTGTCCCAGGTGAGTTGGCTTGACTGCCTTATCAAAGATCAAATGTCCATAGATGAGAGGGTCTATATCTGAGCACTCTATTCGATTCCATTGGTCGATACATCTATCTTTATGCCAATACCATGCTGTTTTGACCACTGTGGCTTCATAATATGCCTAAAAGTCTGGCAGCGTGAGACCTCCAGCTTCGTTTTTTTTTCCTTAAGATACTTTTAGCAATTTATCTGCCCTTCCAGATAAATTTGCTTATTGGTTTTTCTATTTCTGAAAAATAAGTTGTTGGGATTTTGATTGGTATTGCATTGAATCTGTAAATCAATTTAGGTAGGATTGACATCTTAACTATATTTAGTCTTCCAATCCATGAACATGGTATGCCCTTCCATCTATTTAGGTCTTCTGTGATTTCTTTTAACAGTTTTTTGTAGTTTTCTTTGTATAGGTTTTTTGTCTCTTTGGTTAAATTTATTCCTAGGTATTTTATTCTTTTAGTTGCAATTGTAAATGGAATTCGTTTATTGATTTCCCCCTCAGCTTGTTCATTGCTAGTGTATAGAAATGCTACAGATTTTTGAATGTTGATCTTGTAACCTGCTACTTTGCTGTACTCATTTATTAGCTCTAGTAGTTTTGTTGTGGATTTTTCCGGGTTTTCGACGTATAATATCATATCATCTGCAAACAGTGATAGTTTTACTTCTTCCTTTCCAATTTTGATGCCTTGTATTTCTTTTTCTTGTCTAATTGCTCTGGCTAGAACCTCCAACATGATGTTGAATAATAGTGGTGATAATGGACATCCTTGTCTTGTTCCTGATCTTAGGGGGAAAGTTTTCAATTTTTCCCCATTGAGGATGATATTAGCTGTGGGTTTTTCATATATTCCCTCTATCATTTTAAGGAAGTTCCCTTGTATTCTTATCCTTTGAAGTGTTTTCAACAGGAAAGGATGTTGAATCTTATCAAATGCCTTCTCTGCATCAATTGATATATTCACTTTTTATACTGTACATTTTATTGCTCAGCATTGTATTAACAGAGCAATAAATAAGAACTCAAATCAGAAAGACTTGGCTGTCCTTTGAGAACTTGGTTGTCAGAGTTCAGCACCAACATTAGCCAACTTAAAATAAAATTGGAAGCCTAAAAAACAATTTCTTAATTTATTTTTGGTAACTAAGATAAATGTGTTATGGTAACAAGTATAGAAAATGATATTGCCCTCATCTAATAGTCTGTATCTATCAGTATCCTAACTGATGGGAATACATTCAACTGAGAAAAGCAGAATTCTGCCTTGAGGTTTTAATGCCCTGGTACATCATGTATAATGAACATAAGTTAGAACATCCAGCTTACCAGTGATAAACCAGCCTCTATTTCAGGGGCAGAGAGGTGTACGAGCAATTTTCTTCATTGTTTTCTGAATTTCCAAACTTAGAACAATGAACATGTATTATTTTGATCAACAAAAAAGAAGTCCTTTTTCCCAGAGTGCATGGGAGCTGTGTTTTTTTTTGTTGTTGTTGTTGTTTGTTTGTTTGTTTTTCCATCCATATCTCTCCTGACAGCGCTCATCCTAATATCCTCAAAACATGCTACCTTGTGACCCCACCACTCTCCTTGACATTCAGCTAAGGACCCGGTGTCTATGGCTGCTATTCATTTCCATCTGAGATGAAAAATAAAGCTAAATTTCTTGAATTTACTTTAGCACAGAATTAAGTGGAAAATAACTCCTCAGAGAGAAAACTCTGAAAGAAGTTATAAGATCTGGAATATAGAAGAGACTGTATCTAAAATTTTCAATTATTAGTCCTCATTCACATTTCCATAAAAATAATTCTATGATCTACATATTCAAAAGTGGGTTATTCAGGTAGCTAACCTTTTTATTAGTGTAATCAATTATGCTATCAATAAAGCATATAACTTGCTAAGTAATATTTTATCACCCAAGAAACATTACTCTGCGTTTAGGAATTTAGAGCCTGATTTGAATTAATCTTTTGAGTAAAAAACTGATACAGTTTCCCTGAATGTCAGTTGTCCCCAAACTACTATAACAAACCTATACACAGAGCATATGTGCTACCAAGCATTAATGGATTGCTGAGAGAATTTTTGCTATTGTGATTAGGTATTTCATGACTAATCCCTTAGCTGCAATTCACACAGGGAAGTTAGCCTCTATTGGCCAGCGCTCAAATTTCTTGACAATTCTCAAAAAAATTTTCTGTTCCTTCAGTCTGTATTTATCCATCAGAAATACAGCAGTACAGTGTGCCTTTATTTATGAAAAAAAATCAAAGCAGTTCTTAAATTTTTCATATATTTTGCAAAGCATTCTGTTAGCACAATTACATAATTTTATTTGAAAGCTTCTTTTAGTCTGGAATAGTACTTATTGAACTCCGGCAGCTTATGAATCACCTGGGGACCTTGTTAAAGGGCAGATTCTGATTTAATATGTCTGAGGTGGGGCCTGAGATTCTTACATGGTCTAAGAGCCAACACTCTGTGAAGCAAGGATCTAGAAAATGAGGACTTTCTCCTGTATTTCTAGGAGATAATCTATGACTTCTTCTACCATAACCTAAGGGTTAGAGATTATTAAGGTTAAAGGATTTGAAACAAGATGTAATTGAAGGGAACTAGACCTAGTTTCCAGCAACAAAGAAATAAACTGCAAACAGCCACCTCATATCCACTTGAACTTCCTCAGATTCCACACCAAATTTGATAAGCAAAGAATATAATCTAAATGGTTGTGGAACGTAGACCCACTCCAGGGATGTTCAGAGGTCTCAAATTGGATCTCTTTAGTGCATGAAATTGCTAAGGTAGACCCTAGGTTTACCTGTCTGGGTACGTGCAGAGAAGAGACAACAATGATTTAAATAAATATCCACATTATTAAGGTTCAAGGCAAAGAGAGTGCTGGAAACATTTCCTGAAGTGCTTCACTCAGTTTATTCAACCTTAAATTCCAACAAATGTTTGTGAGGCACCTTCTGGCCAGGACAGTTAAGTATGCTCTGCAGAAGATACCAAGTAACATAACCTTGGGCCTTCAAGAGACTTACAACTAATCTGAGAAAATAGGATTTTCATATACAAGTGGACACTAATAGTGTGATGCAGTATATATGATAAATGCCAAATCAGAAATAAGGTCTATATTTTTTACTGCAGATTTCATAATGTTACTTGGTGAATTATATGAATCCTACTCTAACTCTCTAGTACATTTGCTTTCTTATTTTCCAAGATAATTTGATCTCTCTCTCTCACTTCTGAGTTTGCTAGTCCTTCCTTTTCTCTTTCTCAGCTGCTGACCGCCTTTATTCTTTATTGATACAAAAGGAAGTAATCAGAAAAGAACCATGCCACCTTCTCATCACCAAATCAATTAAATCCAAAAACTCCCCTACACCACATTCTCCCTCTTCCCTCTTTTTGCAAGTTTCTGCTCCTGTTTAAGCCCATTCTCTCTGCCAGATCTTTGGATTGTATCACGTCTAGTATACCCAAGTATCTTGTTTTTGCAATTATTCCTCTCTCTCTTGAAAAATTAATTTCTTCTTCTCAACCATTACCATTGACATGCAAATATTCCTTAAGATTGCTAAGACTTTCAAAGGAAAAAAAAAATCTCCTTCGTTACTACACCCTCTTCCAGTTACTGCCTCAGTTTCCAGCTCCTCTTCAGTAGGACTTTTCAGAACAACTTTCTTTCTTTTCACTTTCTCCTTATCTACATGCTGCAAGTAGGATTCCTCTCTTTCAAACCCTGTATGTGAGCTTTATTATGTCTCTGTCCATCAACATGGTTTTAATTTTGCCAAGTCTAGTGATCAATTTTCTGTCATCTTATTGAACTCCGAATAGTATATGATATGGTTGACCACCACTCTTCTTTTGGAAGCATCTTCTCTTGGTGTTTAAGTTTGCTAAAGCTGCCAGAATGAAATGGATTGGCTTTCATAAAGAAGATTTTTTTAAGTTACAAGTTACAATTCTAAGGCTGTGAAAATCTCCAAATTAAGGCACCCACAAGAGAAGACTTTCTTGGAAGAAAAGCAGGAGGCATCTATCTGGGACACTTCTGTCAGCTGGGAAGGCATGTAGCTGAGGTCTGCTGGTCCTTTGCTCCTGGGTTCCATTGCTCTCAGCTTCTGATTTCAGTGGCCCTCCAAATGTCTTCCTGTCTCTCTCTGTATCAGCACTCAGCTCTGTCTATCCATGAGCTCTTCTAAGGACTCCAGGAAGCTAAGACCCATCTTGAAAGGCCAGGGTCACATCACCATGGAAATAACCTAATCAAGGACCCCCACCCACAGTTGAGTGTGTCCATCTCCATGGAAACAACCTAATCAAAAGATCCCACCCAAACATTAGGTTTGCTCCCACAAGATTGGATTAGAAGAACATGGTTTTTCTGGTGTACATAACAGCTTCAAGCCAGCATACTCGGGTTCCATGTCAACACTCTCCTGGTTTTCTGCAGGTTTCACTAGAGACTTCTTAGTGTAATCTCCAAACTGGGGAGTTCTCAGGGCTTGGCCCCTTTCTCTTCTCTACCTATCCTCATTCTACTGGGGAGCTTATTTGGTGCCATTATTCTAAATCATCTTAAATGCCATAGCATGTGGGGTTTGAGATCTTTTCCTTATTCTGAAATGTCAGAAGAGTGCTGAGAACACAGTACTGAGAACAAATTTATAAATGTCTCCAGGTCCAGAATCATCTTCTAGGGAAGCCCAGAAATGAGAGTCTGGATTGGTTTGGCAGTTTTTAGCACCAACAGCTAAATAATAAGAACAAAGAATGAGACAGAAGTTGCCATTGGGAATGTCCCAAACCCCTTCATGAATGTTTTGGGGTTCATAAACTATCCACACCTTAACTTATAGAGTGTTGATGATTGTGGTAGACAAAAGCTGTACTGGGGCTTAGGGAAGGAAGATAGCATATATTTGTGGGACCAGGGTTGGATCAATAGTATTAGAAATGGTCTGGCTTGTGTTATGAGTATTTACTTGGGGCAGGCTTTAGGAAGAGAAACATAACCAGCAATATTAAAAGATGTTGCCATTTTTGACATTAGAAAAGGGAGAGACCCTCACATACTATACATTCTACACCTCTGTAATAGTTATTCTGCTCATTAAATCTACTTCAAGGGCACTCAGTCTGAAACACTTAACTTCAGATCATAAGTTTATTGTATGGCCAAAATGGCTACAGAAGATTTTTAAGGGTAGATATAAGTCACATGTTGATGGCACATCTATTCTGTCTTTAGCTTTGACTGCTCTCTGTTTTATTTCCAATTCCTCCTCCCAATTATCAACCCCTGATTTGTGGAATGTAACTCATGAAGAAGACCTGGTACATGGTCAGAGATTAATGGAAGGAATGGAGAAAAGTGTTTTTGTTTTTTTCATAAAAAATATCATTGGGAAAACACTGGAAATGAGTTTTTACTCAAAATCAGTCTACCTCTCACCGTCACTGCTTATAAAAATTTTTTTCACAGAAGTTTTCAGGTTTTATTAGGTTACATTTTATGTATACCCATATCTGGAATTTCAAGATTTTACATATTTCCAAAGTCAGAACATGTTATTAATGTAGTGAGAGGTGTCCTGCAGTTTTAGAACATTAATGGAAGCCCCCTAAGTTAGTGAATATACTGCTAATCCCCTAGAGAAGGAATAAATAAGTGCCATGAGTATATTCCTCTGTCTTTCCAGGATGGTATTTATTAAGTGTCACAGGCTAAGAGAGTCAACAGAATAAGAGTGGCATATTTCATCTCCTGGACATCTGACCCTTAAATTTTACCATGTATTCTTGTTCTTCTGCTGGTCCTTACATTTACGTGCAGGACAGGACCCTGCTCTCAGGCCCCCGGGACTTCCCCTGACCATACAGGCTTCCAGCTAACCTTTGGGAGGCCTTGTCATCTTGACCCTTTAGAATGAATTACTGGCAAAAGTCCAGGACAAAGTAGGTCTGAAGTCCACTTAGGTGCATCTAATAGTGGTTCTTAAGGACTGACGATTCCATGTGATGAAACAGATAAGAAGAATATTTCCCAAAGGAAACCCTGTAATAGATTGCCTTTATTATTTTGTTCCCGTGCAGGAAACTCCAGGTTGAGAGTGCTTCCCATTTCTCGGCAGTGTTTTCCTACAGAGCTTTCCTGTGGGGCAGGTAATAGGCAGAAAAACACCTGGTCCACCAGGGTTTGCTGAGATGAGCGGCTTGTTTGAATGTATGTCCTACTGCCCAGGTGCTGTATAACTTGTACAGTTTGCTAGGTTTGTATTACAAAGAGGCTACAATTGCTGGACTTCTTTGAACAGCCTCAGGGGTGCGTTTCAAAGACTTGAGTCCAGAAAAGAGAAAAAAGATCTTTTGGCTAATTACTGAACTTTGTTCATTAGAAGAAAGCATTTATTTCATGTTTGGTTATGTCTGGTGGTTCACTTTCTCTCTCTCTCTAATAGAGAGATGGTAGGTTTTATAGAAAAATCATACAGGAAGTGGAGTTCTCTTTTATCTCCACGCATCCCCCCATTAATAGATCTCCTTAATGTTATCATTTTGCATTAGTGTGGTACTTTTGTTCAATTGATGAAAATATACTATTGCCTATAGTTTACATCAGATTTCACTCTGTGTTGTTCGCTATGTTTATTTAAATTTTTTATTGGTTTGGAATCATAAAAAGGTAATTATATATTTACAAAGATTTTTATGTTCAGATGTTTTATAGGGGCCTGACAAGTGTTGGTATGTACATAATGTGAGAAAATTTTCTATTTGATATAAATAAAGAAGCGAATCCTCTACAAAGAAGCAAAAAACTCAACTTTCAAGCTATTGTAGTGGAAACGTGTAGTTTAGAGTTAATTACAATAAAATAAAATTTGGTAAGCATTTGTGTGTTTTCAAATATCATCAATTTGCCAGCTCTAATTGTTCTCATTATACAGTATGAACCTAAGATTAATTATGATTTCTGAGTTTTCTAATTAGATTGTAGCAAAATTTATACAGTGACATGACTTCCTTTTGTTTAGAATCAGTACAATTTATTTAGTTTTCCAGTACAAGACAATCATACAAGTGCAGTCTATGTATGAGGAAGGGAAGTTTATACATGAGGAGGGGCTTGAATAGAGCTAGAAATTTCAATCAACATAAGTTTTACCACTAAATGCTGTCCCATAGGTAGCTGCAAAATACGAATACCTGATTAGCTCAAAGCAGAGAATTTCACTTTCTGTTTGAGACTGTTTTATTCTTGGAACTGCTATGAACATGAATTTTCAAGTTCAATATTGTTTAGTTATTTTTATGTTAAAATATGCTCTTTACTACTGTAAATTTCTTTTTTGAGACTATAAAGAGAAACTTAATTTGGCATAGGTTTCAAGTGATTGTGAACCAAATGTACTAGGTGTGCCGGTGTGAAAGGAGATATGTACCCTAGAAAAGCCATGCTTTAATCCTAATTCCATTTTATAAATGCAGCCATTTCTTCTAATCCCTATTCAGCACTGTACGTTTGAATCTGTAATTAGATCATCTCCTTGGAGATGGGACTCAATCAAGAGTGGTTGTTAAGCTGGATTAGATGGCGACATGTCTCCACCCATTTGGGTGGGTCTTGATTAGTTTACTGGAATCCTATAAAAAAGGAAACATTTTGGAGAAAAATGGAGATTCTAAGAGAGCAGAACAACATAGCCACAAGAAGCAGAGTCCACCAGCCAGCAATCTTTGGAAATAGAGAAGGAAAATGCTTCCCGGAGAGCTTCATGAAAGGAAGCCAGGAGAGAAAGCTAGCAGATGATGCCATGTTCGCCACATGCCTTTCCAGATGAGAGAGAAACCCTGACCCTGTTCGCCATGTGCCCTTCCGCTTGAGAGAGAAACCCTGAACTTCATCGGCTTTCTTGAACCAAGGTATCTTTCCCTAGATGCCTTTGATTGGACATTTCTACAGACTTGTTTTAATTGGGACATTTCCTCGGTCTTAGAACTGTAAACTAGCAATTCATTAAATTCCCCTTTTAAAAGCCATTCCATTGCTGGTGTATTGCATTCTAGCAGCTAGCAAACTAGAACACTAGGAAAATCCTGACAGAAGATATTGTTATATATGACATGCATATGTGGTCAAGTGTGTGTATTTGTTTTATGTTAGTTTGTAAACTACCAGAATGCAATATACCAGAAATGGAATGGCTTTTAAAAAGCATATTTATTAAGTTGCAAGTATAATTCTGAGGCTGTGAAACTGTCCAAATTAAAGGACCCAGAAAAAGATACCTTAACTTCAAAGAAAGGGCCAGTGAAGCTCAGGGGTTCCCTCTTAGGTGGGAGGGCACATTGTAACGTCTGCTAACTTTCTCTCCTCATTTCATAAGCTTCCCCACGGGGCATTTTCCTCCCGAATCTCCAAAGATCTCTGCCTGTGAAGGCTCTGTTGGCTCTGCTTTCTTCCAAAATGTTTCTGGTTTCAAAGGACTTTAGTAAACGAATCAAGAGCCACCTAGAATGGATGGAGACACATCTCCACGGAAACTATCTAATCAAAAGTTACAATGCCAATCGGGTAGGTCACATCTCCATGGAAACAGCCAAAAAAGATCCCACCCAACAATACTGAATGAGGATTAAAGGACATGGCTTTTCTAGGATACAAAATGGCTCCATACAGGCACAAGGTGTATATTTGTGTGTTTATCTTTTCACTTGCTTAACTGTTTCAATAATTTCTGAAGGTTGTATTGAAGGAAAATCCTTTATTTCTCATTTTTGTATCATTTATCATGAAGCACTGATATAGGATATAGGATATAGGCTATTCTGAGGCCACATCACAGATTAGGAAATGAGTATTGGAATTAAGTTAATTATTAACAGGTTTAGAAACTTGGCCTTCCCAACCACAATTCTCAGCCTCCATGCATTTCTGAACCTTCAAGAAGGAAAACAGTTATAAGTGTGTGTGTGTGTGTCTATTTTCTACCTAGAATAATCTTTACCTTGCCCCACTGTGATTTGAGTTCCTTAACACACAGTTCAATTCTGAACTTGGCACAGATACTTGCCCAGGTGGAATGTATGGGCACTGGTCTATTTTGTGGAAAGAGGGCAGAGTCATCACTCAGATAGTTCCTCTAGTATTTTCCCTGCTAAAAATCTATCATTAATTCATATTACTAAAAGTTCAAGATGGGAGAATATGAAGAAACTTTCTTAGACAGTTCCCATATACAGATCTGTCCACACGCGTTATATAGAGAAAAGATCCTATTGGAAAGACAGGTTTCATCCTTCGAGACCACAAGCTTGTTCTTTGGAACTACAAGTCAAACTTCTTATTTCATAAATTACAGCATAAATCTTTCATACTCAATCTGTGGGAATTTCAGAATCAAAGAACATACAGTCGAGATAAGTCACAATCAGACATAATATAATTTAGCTTGGCATATATTAAAAACATTTAAAAATCTTTTTCAGGTGTTTCCTCTATTTGCTTTGTTTTTTCATGGGATCTTTAATCTTCAGATACAATCTGAACTCTGTTGCAATGCCTATAACATCTAAGGTCTTTGGAGAAGGTAGGAGTTTTCCCCTAGATTTTCTTTCTGGAGTGGCAAAGGCTCTGCTATCGAGGTTCCCCAGATTCTCTCATCTGGAGTGAATCCTGAGCTTTTTGTCTTTGACTGCCCTGAGCTGAGCCTTCTACCTGGAACAACATCCCGAGTTTCTTCTCTCTCCCTTCCTTCTCCTCCTCCTCCTTTCATCCTTCCTGGTACCTCTTTCTCCTCCCATTCCCATCACATTGTCAGAAGACCAACAAAGAAGCCCTTCCATTCTTATTTGGCCCATCCCTAACTGGTGACTCTGTGCACTCCCTCTTCCTCTTCCTTCTATCTTTGAAGGCAATTTTAGAGACTTTTGACCCTGAGTCTGTACTGCTATGTTCTTGTCCCTTCCCAGTTCTGTCCCTTCTCTTTCAGCTGTCCCTTGCACATTCTCCCATCAGGGATGACCTCTTCCCATCTCTAAACATAGCCACTACTTTCCAAGGACAATATTTGCAGAGAAGAAAAGCATTTTTTCATGTAATTACATTTCTGATTCCTTAGTCTCAGTTAAGTATACATCTCTAAATCCGCCTTAATTTTTTTTTTAGAGAGAAAAGAATGTCCCAACTCCAATGGTCAATACTCATAAGTATCCTGTCCCTTACAGCCTGCATCCATTATACTCTCTAAGATTCCAGGGGCAGAGAAGTGGGGCGGGAGTGGAAGGCTGCATGTGGACACAGGTGCCTCTCCATTCTCTCCATTTTGTGTCAGGTTTGGGCTACCTGAGTGTGGATCTCCCGGGATTTCAACAAGGCAGGGTTCCTGCTAGTGGCTTCGTATTGGGGGCCAGGCACCTTTGCCCCCAATCCTGGGCTGAAACTGAGGGATATGTGGTAGAAGACATGGCAGACTGTGCTCCAAGAGACACTTTTGGCAGCTTTATTTTACCAGGAGGCTCTGGGCGTGAGCCCATTGAACATTTTATGGCAATCCCTCCTGCACCCTCTCCCGCCTTGTTTCCTTTGAGGCTCTGTCTGTTGTGGGGTCACTGACACCTAACCTGGGGGGTTGTGTACAGATTAGAGATAATACATGCAGGCACCTGACATTCTATTAGTGACTGCTATTGTTACTGCGTTTTACCACCCAGTGGTTCTTTCCCAATGGGGGGAACATAGGACTTGAGGAATATTCAGGATTACAAATGTAGATTGGATTATATACATGAAATCCCCATCTAAGAACACAGGATTCCTGAGATAGTAGTTATTGCAATGATTGAGAAATTTGGGACCTTGCTAAGGTGGGAGATGGAATTATCAGTAGAAACACAAGAGAAATGGGGACAAGTATATACTCATAAATAAGTATGCACATAAATCCTTTATTTTCACACTTTCAAAATATTCTGATATAATAATGCCCATAACAGGCTCTATGAGGTTTGAACTAATTTTTTCCCCATTGTATGGATGTGGAGACTGAGGCTCAGTGATGATAAGAAACTTGATGAGTTACTCAGACAGTGAGGGCTGAGTGAAGATTTGGAGTCACGAGTGTCAGGTTCCTAAATCCATGACCCTACTCTGCACTTTGCTGCCTCCATGCATCACAAGTAAGGAATTTTCAGAATAAGGAACTATTATAACAAGGAACCCATGGGGTACCCTGCTCTGCTCCTGCAGCTCACAGTCATCCTGCCATGGTTCCCAAGGCAACCACTGAAGAGTAGTTAAAGGTGGAATATCTTTCTCTGGTAGAAAAGCCTTTCAGAAGATTTTAATCACATTTCCACTGAGTAGTTAGGGTGTGAATTTCTTTTTTCTGTAAGATGTACAATCCTTCAGGGTCATTAAAACCTAGTTCCAGGTTAAAGATTTTTGTAAATCAACTGCCTTAGAAGCTTACTATTTAAACATCTTTTATTTCTTTCTGCAGAAATATTCAGTTTTCTGCCTAAATTGAAAGGAGATATTGGGAATTGAATCGTGACCCCCACAAAAGGCACATGCAGGTCTTAACTGTGTGGGTATAAACCTATGGTAGATAAGACCTTTGATGATGTTATTACTATTAAGATGTGGCCAAAGCTGAATGAGAGTGAGCCTTAATCTAATGTGACTGAAATCTTTACAAGCAAAGGAAATTGTACAAGGAAGACAAGGCCAAGGGGGGAAATCAGAAGTCAAGGGAACTTGGAAGAGAAAGGAGAGGACATTGCCATGTAATGGCAGAGCTGAAGAACCCAAGGATTGCTGGTCAGCCAGCACATACTGACCTTGGGAGGAAGGTCAGTATGTGCTGACCTTCTAGCCTCTGAAATCATGAGCCAATAAATTCCTGTTGTTAAACCAACTCATTGGGTGGTATTTGTCATAGCAGCCTGGAAACTAAGACAAGAAAAAACACTCTAAATTTCATATTAATATTTGTAATAGATACCTTGGCATTTTCATTTTATACCCAGGTATATCATTTCTCAATTATATTCCCTGAAGGGTTAATTGGTGTTTCCATTAAAAAATCCATGTTAGCAGGTTATATTATTTTTTAATATAATTAACATGATTAATTGTAATATAATTTTTAATATAATCTGAAGAAGGTGTTAGGTGGAAACATGTCTCTTACTCTGAGTCAGAGAGAAGGAGTCTTGCAGGCAGAGGAAAGATAATTAGCTTATTTTCACTGCTTGTTGTCTCTCTTTCCACTTTGAAGTAATAAGCAACAGCATACTCAGAGCTTTGGGGCCATGAGGAAAGTGATGGATGTTAAAAGCACTGGGATGGGAGGAAGGATGATGATCTGGAGACACTACTTCCCAATTTTGATACAGCATGTTTTGGTGATTTGCTGAATATACTTGAAAAATCTAGAAAAAACTTTTTTTGTGGACAGGGTGTCAGATCTCCTATGAGTCTTCAAAAACAAACACTTCATTATTGCCTGCTTCTGAAGTGCTAGGTTTAATGAATAGTCTCCAATACTAATTAGGTTAAATCCCATTATATTTCCTGCTTTATGGTTTACACCTCCTTTTACTATAGAACAACATCTGCATTCAATTGGAAGAAAGAGCCCCTTCATATAGTATATGTCTACAGTTCAGACTCTCTTTCTTGCTTCAGCAATATTCTTTTATAAATATATTAGAATTATTAGTATGGGACTTTTTAAAAAATCTAAGCTTTGGGGTAAAGTTCCATACATAAACTTAATAGACTCATAAGTTCATGGAAAAGAAGTGAACTTGAGCTACTTTGATTAGTCTACAAAAGCATATGTTGCCCCCAAATTTCTGGGTCCACCATAATCACAGACTTAGAGTTTGTTTACTGGGTGATAATGAATTAACATAGAAGTATTTGCCCTCCTTCAATTCCCTCACAATCAAAGGAAAACATTTATTTATTTAAGCTATGTATATCTTTGCATAATAATAATGTCTGGTATTTACTGAGTGCTTAATATGTACCAATTTTGTTCTGAGTATTTGACTATCATATCATTTAATGCTCCCAGAAAACTTTCAGGTCAGTACCATTATGATGTAAAATCAGGATGAGAGGGATATTTTTCATTGTGCTGCTATTGTACCTTCATTCTCTACAACAATGCCTGGCACATAGTAGGCATGAAAAACATATTTATTACATAAAAAAAAATCCATTTGACAGGTGAAGAAGTTATCATCTGTGGCATAGAGCTATACAACTGTTAGATAACTCATCTTACTCCCTAGTTAGTTTTGCCTATTAAACAATTTAAAATAGGAAAAGTACTTAGAACCAGGTAGCAGTGAGGACAAAATGCATTCATGTACATGAGCAGTGAGAACAGGGTCTGGTATGGAATAAGACTGTCCAGGTGACTTGTCAACGTTACTAGAGTTATGTTTTTAGTTTTGCATCTTCCCTTCATGGTCAGGCAGGGCCCTCCTCATTTCTTCACTGCCAATACCTGAGCCAGTGCTTTGCATAAATTAGTTGGTACAGAAATAGTCTGCGAGTAAGAAAATGTTTTTGAATAGATATTTTTAAGAGCTTAATTATTGTTTTAATTAAAGTTCAATAATGTATTCAGTATTTTCTTGACAATTATGTATCAAGGGCTACTACAGTCCAGGTACACTGCCAGGTGTTTGACATAAAATGTTGAAAAAGACAAAAATCAGTTCCTGCTCTCACAGATGTTACCATCTGGGAAGGGAGTTAGACACCAATATAGTCAATTCTCATTATTCATAGTACTCATGCTCATGAAAGTTGCCATGAACACTGAATTAGTGAATACTGAGACACTGTTCCCAGGGGATACACAGAGCAAGGCTTCTGTGAGCCTCTGGTCACCATACTTTCATCAGACCAATCAGTACAGAACCTTGTTTTATGTGGCTTCTTATTTACCATGGATTGTTAATTTACGAACATTGAGCTCATTATAGCTTGTACCTGGACAAAGCTTATCTAACAAAGTCATTTTCTTCATAAAGCACAAGTCTCCTTGCACTTAGGACACTAGACAGTACATCGGTACTATGCTTGGGGGCCATTTTAAAAAGCAAAATCACAAGAAAAAGCACAAAAATGCCACAGACACAATAACCCCAAACAAAACAACAAAACCCCATGGCACTAGAAACACTGTGAAAGGGATACTTTACAGGATGAGAGCTGAAACAAGAAGGCAGAGAGTCACCTTGTTCAACCTTAGCTGGGAATATGTGCATTGGGCAGCCCAAATTTTCCTCCGTTCTGTGCCTGTCTGTGAATGATGGCAAACGTGCCATGAGTCTTCTATGGGGTTAAAAATACATTCTAGCAAGCAAGCTAATCCACAAATATGGAATCCATGTAAAATAAGGATCGAATGTATATGTCTTCTTCTTTATAGTCTTGAATAGGAAGTTGACTAGCACCCTGGCTTATGCTTAAGAAGTCTATGAAAACATCTTGCTACACTGGAACATGTACTAAAAAGTGATAACTGATTAAATGCATGACCTGTGCAAAGACATTAAGGACATAAAATGTGTATAGATTAGACATCAGCAATACTGAGGGGAAAGGATAACTACTTATTAATATTTGGGAGGGAAAATAAAACAGGCTAGAAGAACTACTTAAATGGACTTAGCATTGCATAATTAGAAGTAATATTATATGATCCCAAAATACAACATTTAGATTGGAAGTGAGAAAAAAAAAAAAACTGTTACTGATAAAATTGGTTAACTAACGGGAAAATTCATCAAGAAACATCTTATTTTCAAATATAGGTAATGACAAAGATGGGCAAACTGCTCTGTAAGCTGTTTCCAGTGGGAAAACATTAGTACATCAATAATGTATTTTGTTGTGCAGCTACAAAATATATATACACTTAATTCAGCATTTATATAATGGCACATGCTTCTGTCTGACATAAGCTTGGCAGTATAAATAGAAGCCCACTCTCCTCTCATGCCCTCTGACCACTGTGATGTTTCCCAATGCTGATGTGCGAGGTTGCTTTATGTTCTTGACCAGTCCCTTTAACCTTTCTGGGCTAAACTTCCCCTTTAACCTTTCTGGGCTAAACTTCAGTGTTCCCATCTTCGAAGCAAGAAAAATGATCTCATAGCTCACAGTGAAGGGAGAGATAGATAACTAGCATTTCTAGATCTCCCACGGTGCTCCAGACAGAGTGCAAGATGCTTTTATAGATGTAGGTGGCGATGTTAATAATCGCCGCCTTAATCAAGGGCTCTGTAGAATGCTTTCTGTATGCAGGGTCTTATCCAATCCTTATGACAAGTGTGTGAAGTTGGGTGTTACTCTCTAGAATGAGGAAGCTGTGTCTCCTTGGGATTCAGAAACTCTACGTGCATACACCTGAAACAGGCAGCTTTAGGAGAGAGCTCTGTCTGCACAGTCTATTACCTTTCCCTCTCAGGGCTCCATGTCCTCCTACTAAATTGGCCTTTCCATCAAGCCATCACAGAAACAGCAACCCAAGGATGATGAAAGATGCACGCTTCCCATCCTCTATTTTCCAGGCTATTGTGACTTTTTCATGAAATAAAGAGCTTTTTCAACTTGAAAAGGGTGGTAATAGGGTAAATTGTTGTAATTTCTGCAATCACCACCCTAGGTATCATCATCTGGGTAGCAGTTTTGCAGGGCCTACATCAGTCACACATGTGAAACGAGCAGAATTTTACCTTCTTCCTCCCTGGATCCCTTCCCATCCCAGCTCTTCAGTACTCCACGCTCCAAGAATTATTATTCTTCACCTCACCCAGCATCTCAATTGTTATTCTTCATCTCACTGAGCCCATTTTGGGCTGCCTAAATGGAAAGCAGCCCAACTTCCGGAGTAAAGGAATTCACTGTTACTTCCGAATAACTGGTAGATCAACTGAAGCCTCCTAGGAACTATGCTTTTTAAGGTGAGTTTGAATCATTAAATCAGTGGAGCATTTGAATAGGGCATGATTGCTTATAAAGCTGTTTAAAGCATATTTAACCATCTGCGGTGCTGTTATCATGCATATTTTCTCAAATGTGAAAACTAAATGTTAGAAACAGGCAAACGAAGCAGAGTGAAGCTGCTGTTAAGTGGCAGTCACCACCTGAATGCAGAACTTCCCATCCATGATCTCACCTTCTGTCCATTGTATCTCACAAGCTGTTCACAGGCAATGGGGATAGAGGCTTTTTTTGCTTTTGTTTTTGTTTTTTGGAGAAGGATAACCTTCTTCCTTCTTCCTTCCCTAACACTGGTCAACAGTATCGCCTTCCTCTGAGTCTTGGCATCTACAAGTCATGCTGTTATCAATTTGGGAAGCACCTTTGAAATCTTACCAAACATTCCCCCATATGTCACTAACAAAGGAATGGAGTTAATTGTTAAATCTGTGGACACAGAGACGAGAATGGATGACATCATAATCGAGAAGTTAGGATTTAACAAATGGTTATGATTACTTATCATTATTTAGATATTTCTTTCTGGTATATTAGAATAGTTGGAAGGAAATACCTGAAATCACTGAGCTGTGATCCAGCTGGCTTGATCTTTGTTATTGATGGTATAACTATATAGCCTTTACCTTTGATTGCAAAACCTTGTTAGTGATCCTTACTTATACCCCCTTATCCTGTTTTTCAGCTTATGAACACTGAAGACAACCCCTAGATGTTTATTAATGAAGGGACTTGAATCAACCCAGAGCTAACCCATCCCAATTCCAAAACTAAGTTACTAGAGGGAGCTGTATCCTATAAAAAGTGGCCCTCCTGACACGCACAGTGGCTTAAACTTCAACCTATAAGTGACCTTTACCTCATTACAACACTAAAAATCATGCCCACTATCATATTTATTTATTCATTTATTCTGTGGCTAAGCATGTAATCAATCTGTGCATGCTCAATCATTAGATTATCTTCTAACTTTACCTTGAGCCACTGCACTCATTATCCTAAAACTTCTCATCTTTTGGTGCTATAAAACTATCCGAGTTACTGCAGTTCAGGGAGAGAAATTTTTAGACCAATAAGCCTAAAAATTTCTTGCTTCACACTTAGCAATAAACTGTTTCTCACCTTGAAACCCCGGTATCTCAGGAATTGGCCATTTGAATGCATCGGGCAGAGAACCCACTGCTTTTGGTCGGTATCACTACTATCTGAAATTAAACTTCAATTCCCATGGGAAAAGGCTTTCAGCACAAGTGAATCATTGTTTCATTCTTTTATTTTCTCTGTACCACATACTATCCTAGGCACTTCACATGCAATATGTCATTTACTTCTTGTGACCATCCTAAAATGAAGGTGCTAGTGTTAGGCACGGCTGAGTAATTAGCCTGAGGGCTAGTTGGTGGAGCCTGGATGCACACCCCAAGGGTGTGTCCTCAGAGCCCCTGCCTATAGACATGATGCCACAGTCTCCTTTCCCCCTCTCTCCCCACCCCCTGCCCGTCACCCTCCTTTTCTAGGGCAGCACTGCAGAGGCTGGGGTTGAATAAAGGTTCTGGCAGCTGTGTCCCCATAGCCTGAAGACAATCATGACCTGGTGCCTCTGGTGCTTTCTCTGCAACTGTACCCCACAGGCCACATGGCGGGTTTGTTCAGAACCAAGTATCTCTGCCTGTTTCATTGATCTGCATTAACCTCCCCACTCAGGGGATTTACTGAGCCCAGAATGAAAATCAGGTTTATGTGGGAACAAATAGATCCATCTTTCCATTCCCATCTGAACAGGGCTCTTCTCCATGGAAATCACTGAGACTTGAATGACTCTGTAGAGCCTGCCTGAGACAGGCTAATAGGGGAGTCAGTGGGTATTCCTCTTACCTATTCCCGTGGCAGTGAAGGAATTCATAGCCTAAATCTTGGCTATGAACTAATGAGCAAAGAAATAGCTGAAAGGCTAGGGACCTAGAAAATTAGCCTCTTCAAAAATTAAGCATATCACACAGTTCTCATAAACTGGGTCCTTGTGCAAGTTATTTAATCTCTTAGTGCCTCAGTTTCCTTATCATCATAGCACTGTTTTGCAGATTATGTCATGAACACATGTAAAGTACTGAGGACAATGTTCAGCATTACCATAGTAAGGGTTTGATAATTATTAGATTAGTTGCCTTTGCAGCTGTGGTTTAAAATCTCCTTGATAGACAATAGGAACAGTGAATACATAGTGGTTATGACTGAAAAAGAAACCCAAAAAAAGGAGACGGGAGGATATGGAAATTTCTAATTTCTTATCACCCTTTAATACTCATATTATATATCACCTTTTCTTAGGAATGTTTTCCAATTCCTTAGACAAATTGAAGTGCTCTTTCTTCTGCTATTCACATACTTTATTTCTCTATCAGAGTAACTATCACCTGGTGAGGAAGGAAATATTTTTGTCCCCATTGTCAGGTGGGAAAACTGATGTTTGCTGTTAAACAACTTGCCCAGGTCAAAAAGTTGATAAGTGATGAAGACAGGACTTAGAAATACAGCATAAATGAAATTTTTGGTTTACATAACAATTAGCACAGTGGTTAAAAGGGTTCTGAGATAGGAAAACCTGAGTGGGAGTCGAGGTAATACAGTTACTGGCCATAGGACCTTAGGCAAACTCTAACTCTTTGACTATTAAATGTAGGTAATGTTGCCTTCCTCTTGGGACTCTTCTGTCAGTTAAATGAGATAGTGTTTGCATAGAACCAATATGAAATTAATGGCAGCTTTTAGCAGAATTATCTACCTTCTTAAGCTCATGAGCCCAGCATCATATATCCTGCATAGCATTCAACATGTAGGGATAGTGAATGAATGAATGAATAGATGATTAAATGATTAATTGCAAAGAGAATATAGTGACTTGAAATACCACATGAAAGTAATGGTATCCAGCAGTTAGTACCAGCATATAGTTAGCAGGATTAATATTATTATTTTAATGTAACTATATTCTCTGCTGAACATTATGTCCATTAAGCAATGAAGGTAGGAGAAATCATTCAAATATAGAAGTTTTTAGACATAAGCTATCAACTTCTAAATGTCTATATTGATTGATTAACATTTCTGAGTACTTAAACAATGCCTGTGCAAATAACTTTCTAATCACAATATCCATTTGTCCGTACACTGTATTATCTAGAAATATCTCTTCATTAGGTGACTGAAAAATCTACCATCAACCATTTACATTCCATTACATTTTTATTATGACCACTGTTCTTTAAATCAGCAACATTGTCCTCTGCCATGTTGATCAGACATACAAAGTTAAAGAGGTTCAAAAATTTTCCAGTACCATAGAACTCAGAGCAGAACAGGGACATCCTAAATAATTTGATATGCTGTGATGTAATAGGGTGTTTTATTACCTGACTCCTACACAGAAGAGGATTGTTGGTTTTGAGGACCTTTCAATTCCTATCTTCCAGAGGGAAATATGGAGGAGGTTTTTCTTTCCATAAAGCTAATAGAATCGGGTCCTGAACTTTTTCTTCCTTTCTGTCTCCAGAAAAAGAAGAAAAAGTCTCCAGAGAGACAATTTTTTTTTAAATCTCTCCTTGGAGCCTTTGGCCCTTTCCATGACTTATGACTAATGAACATTTTTCCCTTATTTTCACCATCTTATTGCTTATGTTCTGCTTAAAAAAAGAATATTGATTCAATCTTTCCACTAGTCCCAAAGTGCTTTGAAAATTAAATTATGAAGTAAGTGATGAGAGAAAGGTGAAAAGTTTGTTCATAAAGCCTGTGAGCCTAGATCCATGAATTTTCTCCATTTCTGTTCTTCAGGGTGTGTTCTGTCTGGCAGGTTTCTCTTTTCCCTTGTGCCTTTGATGCTAGTTTATTGCATGCTCACTGTTTTAGTTTGTTAAACGTCACCAGAATGCAATATACCAGAAATGGTTTGGCTTTTATAACGGGAATTTATTAAGTTACAATTATAGTTGTAACTTAATACGTAGTTTGGTCATAAAATGTCCAAACTATGGCATCCAGGGAAAGATACCTTGACTCAAGAAAGGCTAATGGGTCCAGGACACCTCTGTCAGCTAGGAAGGCAGGAAGCTGGCGTCTGCTGGTCCTTGGGCTTCTGGTTTCAAACAGCTGCCCCTGGGGGTATTTTCTTTCTGCATCTCCAAATATTTGGGTCTCTGTGTCGACTCTGAGCTTTCTCCAAAATGTTCCCTCTTTTAAAGGACTCCAGTAAACTAATCATGACCCACCTTGAGTGGGTGGAGTCACATCTCCATCTAATCAAAAGGCTACACCCACAATTGGATGTGTCACATCTCCATGGAAGCAACCCAATCAAAGTTTTCCACCCTACAATATTGAATCAGGATTAAAGAACATGGCTTTTCTGGTTTACACAACTGTTTCTTTATGGACTATTTTCTGTAAAGAAATTCACCTAATTGGCATCTTTACAAATTATATTTTGCCTCTTAATCTAGCTATCTTCATGAGATCTATCTGGATTATAAACAAATATTCATATTACTGTTTTGAAACTATTTTCTCTTTCTTTAGGGAGGAAAAGCCACATTGGTTTTACACACAAAGTTAATTTCTGGGTGAAAAGTTTCATGATTTTGGGTCATTTAGAAAGGACTTGAATACAGTTGACAATATCGGTACTAGGCTGATGTTCTTTTTTTTTTTTTTTTTTTTTTTTTTTTAAAGGAAAGACAGAGAGAAGCAAGGAAGGATAGAAGGAAGGAAGGAAGGAAGAAAGGGAAACATCTTTAAACATTTTCTTGTTTTATTGTATTTTGTTTTTCCGTTTTTTGTTACATGGGCTGGGGCCGGGAATCGAACCGAGGTCCTCCGGCATAGCAGGCAAGCACTTTGCCCGCTGAGCCACCGCGGCCCGCCCTAGGCTGATGTTCTTTATAACCAGAAAGAGAAATAAGAATTGGGAAGAAGAGTTTGGCAGATCAAAGACTTTTCTAGTTCAGGGGGAATGAGGGGAGATGCATGAAGCAGGGAATGTACATCCTGGGCCAGGCCCTTGGGAAGCGGCAGAAGTTCATTCTCACTTAATACCTGATTATACCTCTTTTCTCCTAGCCTTATTTCACGCATGATTCATTTGGTTTAACTGAAAAATAAAAGTTCTCCCATTAGAACATATTAACTCAAGACTATATAATCAATAAAAATGCAGTTTATATAATTAATCCAAAATGGAACATAGACCTAAGTTTAAAATATAAAACTATAAAACTTTTAGAAAAAAAGAACAGGAGAAAATCTTATGCTTTTAGGACTAGGTGAAGAGTTATTAAGCATGACTGATAACAAGAAAAGTTGATAATCTTATTAAAACTGAAAACTTGTGCTCAGTGTAAAAGTTGACAAGTTATCTCATTAAAAGTGAAAACTTTTGCTCAGTATAAAACCCTGTTAAGAGGATGAAAAGGCAAGCTACAGACTGGGAGAAAATATCTGCAAACCATATATCCAACAAAGGACTAGTAATTAGAATATAGAAAAACTCTCAGAACTTTACAAGTAATAAAGGACAAAAAATTGTATAAGAAAATGGGCAAAGACATGAAGAGACATTTCACTGAGACGAATAAGCACATGAAAAGATATTCAACATCATTGTTAGGGAAATGCATATTGAAACTACAATGAGTCTCCCAGGTTTGATTCCCAGGCCTGCCCATGTGAAAAACAAACAAATGAAAACCACAATGAGATAACACTACACACCTAGCAGAATGACTAAAATAAGAAATGATAATACCAAATGCTGGCAAGGATGCAGAGAAACTGGAATTCTTATGTTGCTGATGGGAATGTAAAATGGTGCAGTAACTCTAGAAACAGTTTGGCAGTCTCTTATACAACATGCAAATACTATACAATCCAGCAATTATACATTTGGGCATTTATCCCAGAAAAATGAAAATTCATGTTCATACAAAAAAAACCTGCACACAAATATTGACACCAGCTTTATTCATAATAGCTAAAATATGGACACAACCCAGATGTCCTTCAGTGGGTAAATGGTTAAGCAAATGGCAGCAAATTTATACCATAGGAAACTACCCAGCAATAAGAAGGAAAGGGCTGTTGATATATGCAACAACTTGGATGAATCTCCAGAGAATTATGCTGACTTAAAAAAGCCATTCCCAAAAGGTTATATACTATATCTGTTTATATAAGATTCCTGAAATGACACAATTACAGAAACAGAGAACAGATTAGTGGTTGCCAGAGGTTAAGGATGGGAGGGAAGTGTGTGTGGCTATAAAGGGCAACTGAAGGGACTCTTGCGGTGATGGAAATGTTTTGTAGCAGTATCAACATCCTGGAGGTGATATTGTACTATAATTTTGCAAAATGTTATCATTGGGGCAACTGAGTAAAGGGTGCCTGGGCGTGCTCTCTATATTTTCTTGCAACCGCATGGAATCTACAACTGCTGTAAAATAAAACATTTAATTTAAAATTGTTTTCCAAAAATATTTATTGTGTATGAAAATTTTCTTAGAAGAATGTGAAAAAACAAAACATGAAACTGAAATATTTTAAGTATGACAAATTTCAAAAGAGTGTATATATCTACATATAGGCAGAACTTAAATAGAAGTGCTAAAATGTTAGGTTTATCTCTGAGTGGTAGAAGGGGAGAAGACAGATTTTGTTTCTTTTAATACAATTTAATGTTCTTTTTTCCCAGTTTTTTTGTGTTCATGTATTACATTTATAACTGGTAAAACAAAACCAAACAAAGCAGCTTCGGTTGTGATCACTCATTCAACTCATACTTCCAAATTCTAGAACACTATTAGTAGGAAGTTAGGAGAAATGTCAATTTATAGAAAACCTGGATCTGATATTAAATAATTATCCTTCCCTACTCTCCAAACCATGACTTTGATAATTAATGGGCTAATTTATGGGCAACTCTTCAAGTCAGTAATATTAATTAAAGGGAAGATATGCAGATGACCTTCTGAAAAGGACTTATCTCTTAATTTGCCCACAAGTGAGCACTTGCGATTCCTTTTTAATCAATAACAGGAAGCTGGGTAGAATTAATGTCAGTCCTCTTAATTTCAACCACTTTAAGAGTACTCAAGATCACCACATTCAGAATATTCAAGGCCAGCCCGATATTTCCCTTTAATTTACCTGACCTTTCAGGCGGCCAGTGAGTTTAAGGCCTTCATAGGCTTGCCTGGGATAACTGGCAACTTTCATTACTTAAATCATTGACCACAAGCTTTGGGAAATGTCAGCTTTCCCAATGCCACTGTTTAATATGTTAATAGGATCATTAACATCTTCTGTTGCTGAGAAAAGGACCTGACACATAAAAAAGGTGGTAGGAGGCTGGAGATAGAAATTTATTTTTATTTCTAGGAGAAAATTGGAATTCTTTCCCCACTACCTTTCATTCTTGCATGAGACATGGTGTAAATGTTGGCTAGCCCATTTTTAAGAAATGAAATGCATTTGCTGCTTGTGAGCTTATGGGGAGTGGTTGGGATCTAAAGTCTAAAAATAAGGTGAAAATAAAGTTTAGTGTATTCAAAATTACCCTTTGGATCCATTAAATTGACTTTAAAGGTCATTACTAACACATTTATATATACATCCCTGAAACTTCCTTTCCTCAATGAAAGTTCTCTTTGACACAGATATTGTTGAATTTTTCTTGGATATCCTAAGCATTTTGCTAATCTGTCAATTTTTAGATGAAAACCATTGACATGCTCTTCATCTGCTTTTACAGGCTCGACCTCAGCACATGTAAACGCACACTTGTGTCCTCTGATCCCTCCGTAATGAAGTTGGTCAACAACAGCATCAGCTTTACATCAACCACTAGTGGTTTATCCTTACTGGTCAAATTACCATGTGATTCTCTCCAAGTGGGAACCCGAGTTCCGACAAACCTACTTGGAATACTTATCAATTGAACTGAGTCACTGTGTAAAAAAGTGTAGGATATTTATTTTACCTTTTATTTGATGAGGTCAAGAAACAATGAAAATAGATAAAGGTGGGGTGGGGGAAGTCACCACTACTGTCCCCCACAAGGGAAGAAGTCACAATGGAATACAACGTGGGTAGAGAGGAGCTTTAAACCTTCCCAGCTTTCAGACGCCCACTTCTCCCCCGCACTGACTGCTGGAATGGCTGTCTGGGTCTGCACTGGATCTTGATAAATCTGCTAGATGTTTCCGCCCCCAAACCCGAATCACATGTTAGAAACATACATGGACCTGGTTGCTGATATTCTAAGTTTGTCTCTCCTGTAGCCATTCCTTTTGTGTGGCTTTGTTAATGATTTTTAACATTTCTGGGATATGATTTCCTCATTGGTGGAATGGGATGAAATAGTACAGCAAGGACTAAATGGGATGATGTGGGTTGAGCTGCTTTGAAACCTAGTGGAATTTTGATTGGGATTGTGTGGAATCTGTAAATAGTTTTGGGTAGAATTGACATATTAACAATAATTAGTCTTCTGATCCATGAACACAGAACGTCTTTCCATTTATTCAAGTCTTCTTTGATTTATTTTAGAACTGTTTTGTCATTTTCCATGTATATGTCCTTGGTTAAATTTATTCCTAGAATATCAGTTTCTTTTACTTGCTACTGTAAATGTAAGTTTTTTCTTAATTTCCTCTGCAAATTGTTCATTTCTAGAATATAAACATTTTTGCATGTTTATCTTATACTGTGCCACTTTTGCCAAATTCATTTATTATCTATAAATATCTATTTTTTAAGAAGCTAACATTTGCCCCTTCTGGAAATATATATTTTATTATATTAAGGAGGCTGTGGACAAAGAATGAATGATAAAATGACATGATTTAATTAATTGGACTCCCAGAGTCAAGGTGGTACAAGTAATTAACATTTTTCTTACTGTAATAATTGTGAATAAATTTGCCACTTTTAAGATACTAAGAAGGTTTAAAAGAAGTCTAAGTTTACATGCTTTAATTATGGGTGCTTGGTGTTATAAAAGAGAATGTTTGGGAAACATTGAATGAGATTGTCTATTGACATTTCAAAACTATGCTTGAGTTATCCAGTAAGAGAATGTGTATTTACCAAGAGTGTTATTCTCCTGCCTTGCATGGCAAAACTAATGATATTGCTGAGCCACTTTAGGGCAAATTGTGTCAGTCTTCAAATAACGTTTTAAAAGTAGTCTGTTCATAAGACTTTCATTTTATTGCCCTTTCTGGCATTAACAAGAAAAATTCTGGGTGGTCGCGGTGGCTCAGCACGCAGAGTTCTTGCCTGCCATGCTGGAGACCCAGGTTCGATTCCCGGTGCCTGCCCATGTAAAAAATAAAAATAAAAAATAAAAAATAATAATTCTGGGGAAAGCCATAGTTATGGTCTAAGACCACTCAACTTACTAAACATCTCAATTTTTGGCTTCTATGATAAAATTCTAGCATTTTATACCTTGCTTTTAATATTTGGTATAGAAAATAAAAAATTAATTTATTAGTAATATTTTTTTCTCCTTTTGAGAAAAAAAAAGAAAAGAAATTGCAAGAGCTGTGGTGAACTTATTAAGGAGATTACAGACCCAAGTGGATGGGAAAACAGAGAAAAAGATAAAATGAAAAGAAGAAAGTACATGTATCAGCTTTCAGATTGATTTCATCATGAATAATGACTTGTAGAAAGTCTTGATTTGTTTCTCATATGAAAAGCTAAACTCAATTTTTATTTGAAATACCGACTATTGGCATATGATGTTTCAGGATGGGAACTGCAACTACAGATCAGATTTCTAAGATTTAGATTTGCCAAGAATCCATGGGGAAATTGGTAAATTTGTATCAACAGCAGGAATAAATTTCAAAGTGCATTAAAAGTAAATTTTTTCTTAGCAAAGCTCAAGAACAAAATCAACCAAAGGTTATACTTTCTTGTGCTTAAATTAAGAGGCACTATATTTCATAGATATTCTTCCAATAGCAGTTATGCTTCAGGGTGCCTAGAGTTTCTAAATCCACCAGGGGCTAAGATTACCTTCATTTCACTCTCTTACAAATTCAGGTATGAAGGAATTATTGTTAGTGACAACAAATATAGAGAAAAGCAGTATAAAGAAATCACACCAATAGAAAAACTGAAAAATAAACTCCTGGTGCAGAATCAAAGTGATTATCGCCTCCCAAATGGCACAGAACTACAGAAAATGTATGGACAACCATTTCTCCTCCAAGAAATCAAAGCCCAGTTGCCATGTTTGCTCGTGGATACAGAACACTGCACAGCACTTAGCAATGCAAAGGTGCATAATGGTTCTGGGGGAAGATGCATTACCCTTCTCTGACATTCTCATTTGCATCTCCATGTTTAGCCCCAGCAGGAGGTATGTACTCCGGAGTTCTCTGAGAGCTGAAATATAGACATTCTCAGGTAAAAGCAGTTCTTCTCTAAAGTTTATAACCTCATTCCAAACACCAGTTGTCAGTTAACAGCATTCCAGGATGACATCTTAAATCAAGAAAATGTCACACGTGTACAATAACTGGCCTAATCTTTTCTGTAAATTGCTGCCTGTGGTTTTCAAAAACATAGTAAATTGCTGGCAATTGACAATGTGTCTCTCCGAGCCTGGTAACTTCACTTCTGCACAGTTAACAAATCAGTCTTAAATTATGCATGCAGATCACCCCGTGTCTAGGCTCTTCTGACAGTCATTGATCTCAGGGACCAGTAGCCTGTCTTTTATTCTGAAAGAAAATTCATGCCATGCTCTCAGCATGTAAGATTAATTGTAGGGAGGAAATAATAATTACACCCTCCGTCTCTGTACCTCAGCTAATGGTGTGCCCAGCTCACTACTCACTCAGCACTTCCGCTGTCCTCCTCTGCCCTGGAGCAAGATGGGGAATCTTCTCAGACTAACTAATACTTAAAATAGCGTTAATATCCCCTCAAGTTTCAAATTCACAGAGGCAGTGCTTTCTCTATTAATTCTATTATTACAGGACAAGAATAAAACAATGAATTATATGTACAAACTGGAACATCTAAGGGCCCATTAAGAAATGTGCCGTTCAACCATCGTCCTTTGTTCTGGAAACAGGGTCAAATCAACTCCTCAGATAGCTCAACCAACTTTAATTTTTATTCCTAAAATAAGTACAGAGATACAGTATTTGTTCTGAAAACACTTCTTAACATTACTTCATTTTTCCTCCAGTATTATGCTAGCTTCTGGGAATTTTATAGGAAGCATATTTGCCCTTCCATGAAACACTTATTTTTTATTATTATTATTTTTTTGCTTGGGCAGGCACCGAGAATCAAACCCAGGTGTCTGCTGAGCCACCGTGGCCAGCCCCATGAAACACTTTTTGAAGCTTTACTGGCTCTAATCAAAATAGAGAAGTTGTGCAAGGAAACAGTATTTTATTTGAGGACCCCATTCATCCATTTATGATCAGGAAAATTAACTCCAGAGAACCTCAAAAAGAACCCGGCAAACTGACATTTTCTCCTAATTGTCAAGAGATGATTCCTTGCTACTGATATTCATAGACTGTAACTTGATGACTCAGTTGTGTTAGAACATGTCCTATAAGCTCACCTTTCAAGGGTTGTGACCCTGAGTCTGATCCATGTAATTTCACGGAGTTACATTCCCAAAGCATGCTGGTCAAAAGAGAGTCTGGGCAAACAGTGTGGGATGGAGGTGAATGGATCAATGCAAATTACTTCTTTCTCTCTAAACTCTACTATTCTAGTGCATGTTTGACATCTTCAAGGTCACCTTGTGCTCCAAGACAGCTGCCACAGCTGTGGTGGACAGAATAATGACCCCTCAATAATCTCCATGCCCTAAACCCTGGGATTTGTGGATTTGTTACCTTACATGGCAAAAGAGACTCTGCAGATTGGACTAGAGTAAGGGCTTTGAGATGGAGAGAGTAGCCTGGATTATCCAGGTGAGCCCAATGCAATCACACTGGGTCCTTAAAAGCTGAGAACCAGGGAGATGGCAACATGAGAAGGACCTGGCCTGCCTTGACTGACTTTGAAGATGGAGAAAGAGGTTCACAAGCCAAGGGCAGCCTCTAGAAGCTGGAAATGAATTCTCCCCTAGACTTCCAGAAAGTAGTGCAGCCCTGCCTACACACTGATCTTAGTCTAATGAGACCCATGGTGGATTTCTGACCTAAAAGACAATATCTTTGTATTTAAGTCACTAAATCTATGGTGATTCATTACAGCAGTCATTGAGAACAAATACAACACCTCTAGACATACATCCGCATTCTGGGCAGCAAGAAACAGAATGGCTGGAAGAGCACAGGGCCTGCTTCTAACCTGAATAAGCTCTTAAACAGTTTTCCAGGGTGCTTATATCTCACTGGCCAGAAAGTAGTTGTCTGGTCACATCTATCTTTAAGAGAAGTGAGCGAATATAGCATTTGAGTACTTTCACTTCAAATAATGCATCAGTTGACCAGAAGAAGGGGAAATAATCAAAGATAACCAGAAGTTTCTATCACCATTTCTTCAATGAACAAATGAGTGGATGGATGCAGTTGAATTCGCAGAAAATTAGGAAAGTGATATAATTTTTATAGGAAGCTATATGTCCTATTTATAAACTAATTTAACAAATGGCTATTCTTTATTCTTTTAAGGAAGCTAAATTTCATCCAACTTTCGTCGCTCTCCATCTAAGTTTAATCGTATGAGTGTATGCTTTAAAGTTTCTCTACCTTTAGAAACTTAAGAATTAATGATAGCCAGGTTCCAAAAACAAGTTCTCAGAGACCTTGAGAATCAGAATAAATACAAGAATAAAGCAGAATTTCTTTTCAAAAGCCTTCATTTGTTGTTTCAGCTTCATTTGTTATTTGATTGTGTGATATTCCGTCTGGTTTCAGCTGTAGGCTGCAAGTTCCCAGACAAAAGCCAATCTTTCAGAGAGGCAAGCCAGCTGGATGCTTCCACGTGGTGACCTTAACATGCCAGTGCCCTGCCAATGACCATAAATAAAGCCGAAGGCTGAATTTTTCCCGTACTCTCCTGTTACTGCTGAGTCAGAATATAGCAAAGGAGGGTCAGTGCTGAGGGCTGCCGAAGGGTGGAGATTCTTGCTCATCCCTGGTTCCTGAGGCACTCAAGTATTTTTCCAGAGTTCTCTTCCTTTAATTCAGTCATCCTTTTGCCTCCATTCAGTGGCCTGAGCTGGGGGCAGCCACTTCAGCCTTGTCTTCTTGGCAAAATTGCTCCAGGTACTGCTTTGGGTAGGACACTTAGGGCTAAAATCTCTCCTGTTTCCTGACTTTCTTCCCTGGACTGGTCTGTGCTGTAGCTGTCATTCTGGACAGCACTGCTAGCGGAGCAGGCACTGATTTGTCAGGAGCTTTGCACCGAAGGTGTCTCATTACAAGGATTTCTGGATTGTCTTTCTGTTAGCACTTTCTGGCATCAGGAGAAAGCAAAACATATCTCCCTTTACACGTCTCATTGCTGATATTAATCTTCTGGCCAATCATTCTTTGCATCATTCCTTTTAGAAATCATTTTGCTTGCCCTACACTCTCGAACTTATTTTTTATGGGCCAGGAATCTGTATCTCCTGTGCCAAGGCAGCCTTGTGGTACAATATTGGTCCTCCAATGGTTGCCATGACTAGTCCAACCACAAAGAGTCTTGGCCATCCATGTCCAAGACTCTAACCTAGTCCAGTGCCAAGCCGTGGACCTGTTATTGCCACCAGAGCACAATGGCTCAGAAAGAAATTTCTGTGCAAAGAGAACTCTTTTGATATGATCACTATTACCTGTCATTTTTTTCCCAACAGGCTACATAGGAAAATTTGAATCAACCATTTGATACAAATGACATTTTTTGCCTTTATAATATATCAGAGAAGCATTGAGTAATTGATATCATAGGTTCCCTTATTCCAGCAAGGCCTTTTAGCTTAATGTTCATCAGTCACAATTTTACTTGAAAAGGCTACCCAGAGCTATATACTGCTATTTTAGCTTTTAAAAAGAAATATAAATGCAACTAAACATATATCTCAGGTTCTCTTTTATAATTGGGTGAACCATTGCAAATATCACCTGGAATTCCTCATAATCAAGATTGTACTGTTCACTGAAGTTATACAACAAGGAAACTGTATCTTCAAAGCAAGCTCATTAATACCAGAGGAAATTCCAATGTCTTAAGAATGTTCTCTTTGCTGTCGACATTATTCTTTTAAAATGATCTTATAGTCAACTGACTGCCTTGAAAATTCTGAAGTACCATTTCTAAATTGTCTTAAAAACAGTCAAATCTTTGAAATATATCTATAAAGGTGTGATTTCTTTGGAGCACCCAAATTTTCTTGATAATAATGCTTATCTGGAAATTCAGCAGCAAGACCTACTCAGAACAGTGAAGAACCAGTGGCTTAGCAAACTTCCATCTGTTGGAACAGTTATAGACTTAGTAAAATACAATTTCATTATTGAAGTTAGTGGGAGTATTAGGCATACAATTTTCTAATCAAAAACTCCTAATACCACTCAGGCCACAGTAATTACTTAATAGTTTAGATTGTTGTTTCTATATATCATGGGGTATAACTTAATAGCAAATTGGGGTTTTTCAGTAAAAATTTTCAAAATGGTTGTATATGATGAAAAATGCACTCATAATTTTAAGCTCCTTTTACTTTTCTTTATTGTGGGAAAGCTACAAGGAGAAACAATTATCTTTCTATATAATGAGGGACATCAAGGACTTTATTTCTCAGGAGTTCACACAGACACAGGTTGCTGGAAATGGTATAGGTTAAGTTATTCAAGTAAGAAACACATAACTATATTTATGTAGCTTTGCTATTTTTTAAATAATATAATTCCATTGTTTGAAAAAGGACTGTGTATGAATCAAACATAAAAATAAACATTTGCTGGCCTTTGGGTTTCATTGAGATTAATGCCTGGAAGCAAAACCGTAACAATTCTTCCTTTATAGATCTTTACAACTAAGAGCACCCACAGTCACTCTCCTCCCCCATGCAAAGTCAATATTACAGGGGAAATATTCTTTCAGGACAGCAGGATATGTATATGCTAATGCCTTAGTCCAGAACCTGAGATATTATTCTACTGAACTGCAAGAGCTTATGCATTGTCCTAAAGTGTATTATTATTGACTTAGAGAAATAGAGAAACATGACATTAGGATAGAAAATAGTCTATCATTCTTCTCGCACCAAAAGTAGGCATAGTTTTGCAGGGTTTCTAGGATGTTATTTCTATGAATTTGATTTCTGTGGCATTTTCTTGACACATTATTCTTGAATTCTCTACTCTACCTCCCACCTTCCATCAACATCACATTTCAAGATTCCTTTTGAAAAATGCCTAGGTAGGAAGAGACCATAGAAAGGAAAGGATAAATTTAAATTTAAAACCCACTTTAGATTCAGTACGTTGTTTAAATAAAGACATAGTTGTTTTAAAAAAAACAGAAATATGCAATGCACGATTGATTTCTTTTGTAACTGCCATCAGAAAGAGTATTCTATGCGACACAAAAATACTTAGAACGTTTATAAAAATAATGGATTGATTGAAACAGTTGAAGCGAACTGAGAGTACTCTTTCCTATGCAATTTCCTATGCAATTTTAGAGAATTCTGAATGGGATGTCCAAAATTTACCTACTTGAAAGTTCCTTGTCCAAAGTCAAAGTATTGATGGAAGAATACAATCTTAAGGGAAATGAATGTTGAACAAGAAAAAGAGTTTTCCCAGTAAATGCAGAGGAACAATTTAGGTCAGGTAATCAGAATCAGTCTTGAAAAAGAAGGATTATTTCATTGACCCTGCCTGGCTGCCCAAGTGAAATATTCACTTGAAGATTTTCATGAAAGAAAGGGTGTCAATATAAGCCAAAAAAGGAAAAGATGCGATTACTGCCATTTTGGGAAATGCTTTACATTTATTATGAGTCAAAATACCTGAAAATCAGGCCACTGTAGGAAACATGTAGGGGTTAAAAGACAGTATAGAGAAACAAATGAATGTCAGTTTTCTTTATCTGTGTTAGGCAATGTAGTATTATCATTGCCTGACATCTCCATTTACTGCCATGAACCTTGAGCAAGAGAGCTTCTCCTAGTTGAGGTTTTTCAGCTACAAAATAAAGATAATAGCTACCTTGGAGGTAAAGGTAAAATCAGGAAAATCAATGAAAAGCACCTGTAAAAGTAGGAAATCTATTCAGGTGACTCTATTCCATCCCCTCCCAACACCCTGTCTTCCCCTAATTCTTAGAAGCCTCTTGATGAAAGCTTGGGATTAACATAAGATAAATCTCCATAGAATTTCTTAACGTTCATTTTTATATCTAAGTTATGCTCATGCATAGTCATGCATATCCTGAACTCTATGAAAATGTGACACATTGACAACCCTCTAGGACCACTAATGCATAAGGTCCATACATCTTTCAAGAAGTCAGAAGAAATATTAGCCTGAAGTTTCTATAATTTAGAGTAAGGAAAAAGTTGACATTACATCAGATGCTAATTCCTTTAGAATAAAAAAAAAGTACAAACTTGAGTTCTCAATATAACTTGTTTTTCAGTATCCTTAAATATAGTAAATATAAGTGAGAGTAAATATAAAATGAGAAGGGATTTTATTTTCACATTCTGAATTCCTAGGGAGGAAAAACGACTTCAAGTTTTGCAACTACCAAAGAAGCAGCAGTAACTTATTAATTCTGCCCTGGGTGATCTTAAAGGGCACCATGAAAAACAGCCTTGGAGACTTCCCAGGATGCTGCAAATACTCCTAGAGGGAGCAGCTGGGACATCAGGAGGATCTGCCTGTAGATATATTTCAAAAAAGCTATTCACAAGTTGAAGGAGAGGATTTAATTAACAGTATTACAGCTGTGAAGTTAATGCACAGATTTGAGGTCCTATCACAGGGGACTATTATATATATTTTAAACGAGTCACTTGATCCTACCATTTTTCCCTTTTACAGCTCTTGCATAGTAATAAACATATGTCCCAAAGGTTTTTAGAATGAGGCCTGTGAAGCCTGTTAATTTCTTCCATAATAATAAAGATGATGATGTTGATGGCAATAATGAGAGCCACCATTTATTGAAATCTCACAATATGTCATGGTCCTTTCTAAGCTCTTTATATGCACTACCTGATTTAACTCTTTCAACAACCTGCTGTAATTAATTCTATGATTTCCCTAGTTTTGCAGAAAAGGTAACTGAGGCTATAGAAGATTACATAATTGCAGACACTTTTGGGTGTCTACCCACAGTTACCTCCAAACTACATGCCTTACAAATAGCACATCAGCCTACTTTGAGTGCTTGAAGATGTGGAGGAAGCCAGGACACTCAAGAGCACAGTGACAAATGCACGATGCAGGACTTCTTGGCCAATGAGATCAAAGCAAAGGGACAATCTGCAGGGCGTGGTCAAGAATCCCCACGATAGGCCAAGTATTGATTGCTCACACCCATGAGAATATACACTATTAGTTTAATAAGAACAGTTAATGCTCTGGGATGATTATTACCTTTTCCTTTTCATAACACTAACCCCCCCCCCCATTTCTTTTACTCAAATTAGCTTTTTCTCAATTCTTGGAACCTGCTAGAATTCTAAGCTCAGAGCTTATCTTCTCCAAGCAGAGGCAGACAGCTGATCCACTTGGGATAAGCATGTAGTCCCTCTATAACACCCTGGTAATTTAAATCCTGAGCAGGAGGACAGCTGCTTTCTACCTAACCAGAGGCTTTCACACAAATCTGTTAATGTCACTGGGGCTTCAGGTAGCTCCTGACTGGTCCTAAACCCAGCTCACCAGCCTCTCATTGACTCTCCAAGCCCCAATATCCTTCCAATACAGTCCCTTCTTCCTGGGTTGGGTAGAGATGGGTTTCTGTTGCATGCAACCCAATGATTCTAATGCAGTCTGTGATTACTAGTTTATAAAGACTCTGACTTTTGAAGCACAACATGATTTTGTGGCTTTGTTTTATTATCATTACAATTTAATATAGGCCATATGGTTCTCAACCTATACGACTTCTTACAAAAAAATTGATTCCGTCACTTACACCCTTCTTCTTGAATTATCTAATATAGTTTTTTTTAGTCATTCCCAGATTAAATTAAAAGTTAAATATAATGAATCACAAAACACACACATATATATACACATACACATATATATATATACATCTATAACACATATATTCAATATATATACCACATATAATTTAGTCTGGAAAAATAAATGTATGAGGTCAAATAATGGAATGTTTGGAAGATTGGAGTACAGATAGTTGAATCCAGTTAAATAGGATTTCACTTAATTTGCTCTTTTACCATTTTTCTAAGGTAGAAAGCTATATCATTGATTTTAAACATTTTTTATTTTCTAATTTCAATTTAAAGCTGTAGTCTTTCCATAAGCTTTGGCTTCATCCCACAAATTTTAATTTATTGTGTTTTCATTATTATTCATTTCAAAATGTTTTCTAATTCTTTTCAGATCTCTCCCTTGATTTGTGGATTATTTTAAACTGTGTGCCTTAATTTCCAAAGGTCTGTAGATTTTCCAGATATTTTATCATTTTTTATTTCAAATTTCATACTATTGTGTGTGTTTGGTTAGAGAATATATTCTGTATTATTCCAGTCTTTGGAAATTTATGGAGAATTTGTTCATGGCCCAGAATACGGTCTAACTTGGTCATTGTTCCTCATGCATATGAATAGAATATGTATTTTGTACAATTATGTATATTGCTCTATAAATATCAGTTAGACAAGTTGATTGATAGGGTTGTTCAAATATTTTACCTCAACTGAATTTTGCCTACCTGATCTATCAATTACTAAGAAAGCAGTGATAAACTTTGGAAACATGACTATGACTATTTCTATTTCTTGCTGTAATATTTTCATTTTTTGTTTAATGTGTACTAACTCTGTTTTTAGGTATGTACACATTTACAATTATTTTATCTATTTGATACATTGACCCTTTTATCGTTATCAAGCAGCTCTCTTTATCTCTATTAATATTTCTTGGCTTGAATTCTATGACTTCAGAATATGACCACAGAATTTTTCTCTGGTTATTGTTTGCATGGCATACCTTTTTCCATATTTTAAATTTAAACCAATCTATGTCTTTATATTTAAAGTATGTTTCAGATAAATAGCATTAAGTAGCGGCTTTTTAAAAAACCCTTTCTTCTAATCTCTGCCTTTTAATAAGGTTGTTTAGTCTATTTACATTTAATATAATTATTGATATCGTTGGGGTTTTTATTCTGCCATGTTTGCTATTTTTTATTTATACCATGTTTTGGGTTTTTTGTTTCTCCTTTTCTGTCTATATTACAACTGATAAAATATTTTTTAACATTTCATTTAGTTCTGTTTTTGTTTGTTTTCATAACTCTCTATTTGTATTATTATTTGTTCTTCCTACTGATTGCTCTATGGCAGATTTTCTCAAATATTTTAACTTCAGAACCTTTAACACTCTTAAAAGTTACTGAGGATCCTAAAGAACTTTTGTTTATGTGGGTAGTATATATTGATATTTACAATATTAGTATTTAAGACAAAGAACTTTTTAAAACACAAGAGTACACAAAAAATTTTAGTCATCAGAGCATTGTAAGGGCTACTGTTTCCATGCCCATTTGCCTGTGGGACTGCTCAATTGTCCTCAGGTGATCCATGAGCATTTTCATGCCACAAATATAAAATGCTAACAAAAGAGCACTATGAGGTACAAATTGGCCATTCACAGCTCATGTTTGTCATTGGAATTACACCCAAATTCAGAGATGTGGAAATTTCTGAAACTAGTATTTGGAGAAAGATACAATGTTTTGGACAAAAAGCAAGGTAAAGGGAGACTGCTATTAATTTATCTAAATGGTTAAACCAAGAAATTCCTTCATGAAATAGCAGAGGATGGAGAGCTATAGAAAATTAGTGCATAAACCAGCATCTATAGACAAGAGATTTCTTGCAAAAAGGAATTCAAAATAGGAGGGTGGCGGAATGCTTGAGTTTATTAACGGTCCTTATTCTGTTCTGTTTTGTAGAATAGATTTCCCCCAGGCGGGAATTGAGGCTCAACTTTGGCTAACCAAATAGATGCTACCAGTCTTTGAGGCATTAAATAGATGAAGACCAATAGCAAATCCTTAGGATGCCCCTTTTGGAGTCAGTTAGCCTCTTAATAGCATAAAATACTTGGTTGCTTAACAGCATTTGAATAAAATGAGCAACCAGGACTGCTATGTCCAATTTCTTTCCTACTTGGATCTCAAAGACATGAGAAAAACACCTTCATGTGCACAGTGATATTAGAAAAGCAGTTACAAGAAAAAGTTTTTAAACCCAGCCTTGAGCAGAAGAGGGAAATTAGACCTAGGTGGAACAAATGACTGCCAGCATTTTTTGTTTTAACATGTCACAAAGTTGTTTTGAAGCTTACCTTAGTTGCCATATATGATGTGCTTGAAAGAGTGCTAAGTAACCAACAAACACTGACTACTCTATCATTGACAAAAACGTTGCTATGATTGGGCGGGCCACAGTGGCTCAGCAGGCAGAGTTCTCGTCTGCCATGCTGGAGACCCGGGTCTATTCCCAGTGCCTGCTCATAAAAAAAAAAAAAAAAAAAGTTGCTGTTATCATTTTCCATAGACTCAGAAAGTTTAAAGGATTTGCACAAGGGTCCATGGTTAGTAAGTGTTAAAACAAAATTTACACAAAAGACATAAGGCCTGAAATTGTCTTCCTTCCACACACTGTGATGCTACTTCCAAAGGACAAATATCATCTGGTCCAACCAGCAAATATTTCTAAATCAATTTACAGGGAAGAAAATAAAAGCTAACTTCCACTCAGGGAAGTAAAAAATATGATTTAAAATGACCATTCAAATCAGAAGAGACAAAACAGGTTGAAACATGCTGTGCCTAACTTATTCATAAGGTTTGGGCTTTAAAATTACTTTATCATCTTCACGTTACAGAAGATGACTAGGTGCTTATTTAAGTACATTTATCTGTCTTAGAAATTGGTAGTGAAAGGTGATTAATAGCACAAATATTAAAAGTAAATGTTAGTGCATATGTATGGAACTTAGTATGGAAAATGTCATTTATGGTTCCTGAATACATTTGCTGATGTGAGAAACTAATGACGGTTCTAATTATAAGGTCATTATAGTGCAGAATGAAAAGAAACTACCTCTGGAGGTTTTGTAGAAAATCCTACAGGGAATTTTGCTGCTTAACTGAATCAAACATATTTATTACCATATGGACCTCAATGGAGCCTACCAATTCTAAATACATCTCTGCTGGTCAAGGAGTTTTCTAAGATTTAAACCACAAATGCAAGTAAATGACCATTACATTACTCAGCATATTTGAGCTCATACAATAAAATAAATCAGCACAAATATACTTGGTAATAAGAAATCTAAACAATAATTGCAGCTTTCTTATACTTAACCATACTGTTAAGTCTCTTCTCTAGAGTGAAAATTTGTGCTGGTTATAAGAAAGATATTTAAGAAACTAGAAACTCACCTGAGCTGTTCTTAACTTGGGTGGTAATCAAAAAATGTTATTTCAGAAACACAACAAGAAACTTAACCTTGAGTGGATATCAAAGGATGTTTTTGCAGGAATCCCAATGAAAACAGTGCTTTCTACTGATATTAATTCTATACAGACAGAAATAACATATGTATCACTTTGCATTAAGACAACTCACTTCTGTCTGATCAGGAATTAAAAATAAGAATTACCAAAGTAGCGTATGACTTATTAGTAAATAAATGTTCCACTTACATGTACAAGAATTTCACTCTTTCTCCAATTTTTTTTCAGAATTAATATTCAAAGAAAGATAGCAATTTGCTTTTCATGCTTGCTATATTAACATTTTAGTCACTCTCTTTTCCTACTTTAAATGTAAGAATGTTCAAAACCATTTTTCACTTAAATGGGCATACATTGTAAGCCAAGTCCCACTTCAGCATAACAATCTAAAACATAAGCCTTTGTTTTGAAGTTCTATTATACAAACATGTTTCCAAGATCATTCTTTGCTAAATAGTATCACAAACCTCTTCAGATTATTATTCCATTTGTAAAATTACTTAGACTTCTTTACTCACATACAAAATAATATGAAGTCATGACAGTCATTGATAAATGTGCTCTTTTTTTAAGTGTACTTTAAAAGCATGATAAACTCACCTTAGAGAGTCCACCTACTTCCAGATAAAAGCAAATAATGAACACATTCCATGTGACCCAAAGGGCAGTCCAGACTGTATACTAGATAGAAAGAAAAAAACAAGAGAGAAGGAAAATATGGAGTTGAAAGACACGTAAACTGAACAAATCAATAATAAAATGTCAGTAAGTACAAGTCTTCTAGGAAGAAACAAACGGGGTGCTCAGGAAAGAATACTCCTTATTGGGTCCCCTGAGATCTCTAGAAAGAAAAAAATCCAGTAGTTTAAACTGCTTTCAGTAGATGCCAATAAAGCTAGATTTATTTTTAAAGTGCTTTGCTAGCTTTCAGATACAAGTTATATTTGAGCACTGACTTAATTTCTGTTTTCTTAATATTATCTTTTCCAAAGAACACCACTATACAAATTTTCTGTGGACTATTCATATATAATTTTTAAAGTTGTGATATTAAACTGTCAAATTTTTAGAAATCTTAGTCAAAACCCAACACTTCCATCTTCCTGAATAAAGACCGTGTTTGAAAATGAATGTGTGGAGTAAATGAACAAACCTCTAATATAGTCATATAATAAAAACATGGTCAACTAAACAATATTTTTTAAAAAGGACAGAAATTAATAAATAAGATTAAAATTGAGCAGCTGGACAGCACATGTTCATAGTAGGAAAATACCTTCCAATCACATTCAATGAACTCTAAACATATTGGCCTTAGTGATTAATTGGTTTTATTAATGTATTATTTATTAGGAAGCATCTTTCTCAAGAGCACTGTTAGCCTTAATTAAGGTAGCCTTAGATTGAGACTCATAAATAGAAAGGGTCTCAGGGCTCACCTCAACCAGTCACTGTCTTTTGCAGACAAAGGAACTGAGGTCCAGGGAAGTGAAATAGAGAACGACTTGGATAACTGAGGATGGTACTCAGCTTGAGACACAATTAGCAGATTAAATTCAGTACTTCACCCATTCATTTTTCTTTATCACAAAAATCTATGAATTTTTTCATTTCTTTAATTGACATACCAATTAAATTATTGCTTTCAATCAGTGATTATAATCATCAAATGCTGTTATTGAATTAGAATAAATACCAACATTACTTCTTTACCTTATTCTATACTATGCTATAATAGAATACATAGAATTATATTAAATAAAACATAGAATTATGCATTTTAGACTCTGCATAATATAGCCACAACTCTACCAGAAACTATATCAGAATTCACAAAATTTCGATCTGGGGTCTGATATTTTCCATTCTAAGTGAATCTAATTATAACTCTTTTGAATGAGGAGAGGAATGCAGACACTAAGTAATGAATAAAAAGCCAGTGACAAAGGTTAAGGAAAGGATATAAACTAAAGTAAGTATAAAGTAAGGACATTATTGCAGAAATCATGACACCTAATATTATGGCTACAAAAGTAAACCCACAAGCATTCTTTTAGGAGAGTCAGCGAATTCAGATAGAGCAAATGCATACTAAGACGATTCTATTTAAAAGCCTAGTGATAAAAGTGTATTCAGGATCCAGTCATCCCCTTCAAACCAAGGTTGAGAGGCAATCATTTGATCACCCACTTAATGTCAGAGATGGGATTGGAAACCTGATAACGTGATTCTAGAGTCAGGATTCTTAAGTATTACATGGTATGGCTTGATTTGAAAATATCATAAAATAATGACTATAGAATAATTTGCACATTCAGCAGTTTGCCAAATGACCAATACCCCAAATTATAATTTCTATGTGTATATATATATTATATTTTAGGAGATATCTATATATCTCCTAAAACTGGCAGGAATGGTAATTTCTTCTGCATTTCACAATAAATGTGCCATGCAAGTTCAGAACATAATTTTTAGTAATATTGTGGGGTTTCTCTCTTCTAATACATTGGTTTGATGCAAAAAAGAGAATATTTATACTATCGAATTTTGAATTGTTATGAGATGTAAGCTATATACCTGAGTGTGTGCCTGAGACACCAGTCAGTGGCTAGAGATAAAGGGAAAGAAATATACAATAAGGAGACATACATAGGGATTTACCTAGACAAGAAGTAACAGGTATAATACATGGCAAATAGACTGGCTACCCACCCTACCTTCTTGTTGAAGTGAGCTATTTTACTTATAATTCAATTTAAATAAGAATGAAAAAGAGACAAGACTCTGATTTTAACAACATTCTTTGGTTACTATGGGGCATGGTGACGTGGCCAACTAGCCAGATGTATATGCTTGCAGCAGAGAAAAATTAACTTGCTAATGTTAGAACAAAGTCACTCTGTGGATTCTGTCCTCTCTTTGTCTCTCTCAAAATCTATCCATCTATTTTTTTTTTAACTTTTCTTTATTGTACAATATAACATAAAAACAAAGCAGAGAAAGAAAAAAAGCAATAGTTTTCAAAGCACTCTTCAATAAGTAGTTCCAGGACAGTTCCAGAGTTTGTCATGGGCTACCATATTATCATCTCAGATTTTTCCTTCTAGCTGCTTCAAAACATAGGAGGCTAGAAGGAATACATATTTTTTTCATCATCACAATCGACCTTTTTTTCTTTTCATGAAAAACAACATATATACAAAAAAGAAATACATTTCAAAGCACAGCACAACAATTAGTTATAGAACAGATTTCAGAGTTCGGCATGGGTTTTAATTCCACAATTTTAGGTTTTTACTTGTAGCTGCTCTTAGATACTGGAGACTAAAAGAAATACCAATTTATGATTCAGCAATCATATTTGTGCATTAAATCCTACCTTCTCTGTGTAACTCCACCATTACTTTTGATCTTTCCATCCTCTCTTTAGGGGTATTTGGGCTATGGCCATTCTAACTTTTCCATGTTGGAAGGGCTGTCAATAATATGGGACAGGGAGATGGAACTAGCTGATACTCTGGAGAGGCTGAGCCCTCTAGGTTTCAGGATTTATCAGATCCAGGGACCCATCTGGAAGTTGTAGGTTTCTGGAAAGTTACCCTAGTGCATGGAACCTTTTTAAAATCTTATATAGTACCCCAGGTGTTCTTTAGGATTGGCTGGAATGGCTTTGGTTGGGGTTTGGTAAGTTATGATGGGTAGCAGTGTCTAACTGAAGTCTGTGTAAGAGTGACCTCCAAAGCAGCCTCTCGGCTCTATTTGAACTCTCTCAGCTTCTAATACTTTATTAGTTACACTTCTTTTCCGCCTTTTGGTCAGGATGGAATTGTTGATCCCATAGTGCCAGGGCCGCTATCCATCTATTTTGCTTAGTACAGTATGTGCTTTTTATATCCTAATTTATAAAATTAGACAACGTAAATACAGAAGGAAGAATGTTCATGTGATCTATGTGGCTTTCTGAATATTTCCTAATTTTATGGGGCTATTTCAGCTTTCAAATTTAAATGAACACAGTAGTCTCCCAGTCTATTTCTTCACTTTTCAATAATCAGTTTATAACATGAATTATTTTTATTTTCTGAGCCTGCTTTTTTCTAGTTACCAGAAAGCACATTTATTCCTTCATTTATGTTTTGTAAGCAGCTACAATATTATTCAAAATATGCTAGACACTCACTAAAAATAATAGACTAGGCTCCTTGCTCACTCACTGATTTAACATTTTCTGGAGTTCTACCACCTGGAGTTGTAGAGTTCAGCCTACCAGCCCTACATTTTAACTGCAAGTAGAGCAGAATCAAAGGGGAAAAAAGATATACTAAGTCTCTATCATTTACAAGGCATTTACTCTGCATAGGCAAGTCACATATATTATATCATTCTTAAAAACTATCTGTAAATCAGGTTTTCACAAATGAGGTAACTGTGGCACAAAGAAGACACATGAATTTCCCAAGTCTTCACAGTCAACAATTGGTAAAGCCAGGAATTAAATCTGGGACCAACTGAATCCAAAGCTAATGTACTTTGCCTGCCTTATAGAGTCGTAGTTCAGGATGGTGTTTTAATATTATACATACAGAAATTGTGTTATATTACAATTCATATTGAGAAAGTTGTGTTTTTTTTTTGCACATGAATATTTGCATAATGGCACAAATAAATAAATCATAGACCTAGCAATTTGACTTGGTTTTTAATCTTTTTTTACTTTTAAGGACAGCTTTGAGTTATAATTCCAAAATTAATCTTTATTTTTAAATGTTAACTAAAATTAGCTAGTGGTTCTTTATTTTAATTAAAATCTGCTTGATTTACTTTATCACCCAGGAAGTAATAAAGATCTAAATAATTCTAGAGCAGAACCTCATTTTGGAATTCAAAAGAAAGCTTTAAATGTATCTGGCACAGGAGTAAATAGGAAACATCTGATTTCAGATGGGTGCCTTATTATTGCTGACTACTATTTCACCGCCTACAATCTGCTACTCCATGCTGTCTATCACCAAAGAAACACAAAAGATACATTCAAAGCTTAGCCCGCATTGTACCTCAGGTAAAATAAAATTTTAATCAATAAAGGAGTACCATAAGAGGAAACTGTTTTCATTTTCAAAAAATAAATCTAGAAAGAATACATTTCACCTCACCAGCAGCAACGATATCCAGAGGGGAGTTATTGCTTTGTCATTTTGTGCTTATGGTGAATTTTTCTAATAGAACGCCTCAATTATAGGGGCAGGAGCCCGTGGCATTGTATTTCTTGTAAGCCAGCTAACGATAGCGGTAGGTAGAACAGTACATATGTTATATTAATCCTCAACTAAGTTCAAGCTGAGAGAATAAAGACATTTCTCAAGACATCATTGTACATTCAGCGAGGCTGTTCAGAGATAAGAAGCCATGGTCCAGTCCATCCTCTAAAATCATTTCCTCCAATAACCAATAACTCATTTATTATTTGTTCAATCAAGCCTTATGCATCTCAAAAAGCACGTGCATACTTGGATAGAAAACATTCAAGAGGGGCTTCCTCCTGCCTCCCAGGAGTATCCTGTGGAGTGGGATGAGATGGGTCTGGGGCCATGATGACTGCAGTGTTTAGAAGAAGGATAGAGAGGGCAATGAGGGGAGATGGGGCAGGAGGGGAGGCACTCAACCCTGAGTGTGGGGGCCAGGAAAGGTTTTTCAGCAGGGGTGATTTTTTTTGAAAGATTATTATGAATTTTCCAAGTGGATAAAGAAAACAGGGCATTCCAAGTTGAAGGAGCAGTGTATGCAAATTGAGGATTCAAGAAAATACTCTGTCTTTGAAAAACACAGACAGGTGGCTGACAGGAGGTGTAGGGGAGGTAAGTAATGGTGCAATTTGGTGACTCCTGCTTGTCCCTGTAAGGAAATTGAAAGTATGCCTGTAGACAGAGGAGAGCTTGCTCCCACATGGCCCTTTACCTTAACCATTTTCATAAGGGTGATCATGTCTTTACATGATTGTTACATTCAATTGTGATAAGCTCCAGTTGTTGCCAGGAACAGCAGCGACTCACCGTCTGTGTTTTGTAAAACTAGACTGTACACTCCAGTAAATTATTCCTTGAGGACAGAAATTATATTTTATTAATCTCTGAGTGAGTGAGCACTTAGCACATACCTGGCACTCCAAAATGCCTGTAAATTGAAATGGACTAAATTTAATTGGAATAGATTAATGATTGTTTCAGCCAATAATGGAGGTGATTGAGAATTCCATGGTGGGTTTGAGAGAAAATCGCCTGCAATCAAAAGATCTTTTCCTGCTCAGTAAAAAATCAATATGTATTTCTGACTTAGGTCTCTTCTCACTTCTATTGAAAAGCTGGTGCCTCTTGTGTCACATTGATTAATGTGACATATGCTATATTCATTTTCAATCTCTCTCATTCCAGAATTAATTCCCGGCCACCAGTTCTTCTTTCAAACTAATGCATTCATGAAAACAACTCAGAGACGAGGTGCCTGTGGTGTGAAAAATATAATAACACAATCTGGTCACCTTCCCAAATGACAGCATGACCTCCCCATAAAAGGCTCCCTTTGTCAACAGGTGTCCCATACTCATAGACTGATGATTCTTCAGGTATTTCTCCATCCAAAGAGCCGATTTGTGCCATGTTAGAAAGAGCCAACCTAGAGTCCCACACATGGACTATTTTCTATGGTCAGCTGAAGAGGTAGGGCAGGATCATTTTCCAATATCAAAGCTCATCCTGGCAATGACACCATCTCATCCACAATGTGGTTGCAGAAGCAAAGTACAGATCAGGTTAAAGGAACTCCTTGAAAGTGGGGCAAATATATACCTGGGTCTCCCACTTGCTGTGTTCTTTGGGTAAGTTATTTACAATTTCTAATCTTTTTTCCTTGTCTGTAAAATTAGGGATGCTAATACAGACCTCATGAGAGGGTTGCGAAGATTAAATCATATAACATGTCTGGTTTGGAGAACATTTTTCCTTTTTCATCAATTCAGTGCTCTCTTCTCCCCTTCCTACGAGAGTGTTTTGACCAAGACAACAAATAAAGAGATAGCATTTGGTTGGCATAACACATTGAAAGAGATGATTAAGATGATTCCAAAGGAAAAACATCTGGATTATCTAGTTGTTGTTTTCTTTGAAGACCTTGAGAGACTTAAAGCCACCACCATCTAGACACAGGAGGGAGCAGGCAGAGAGGGAAGCAAAGGAAGTAACTCCAGCTTTCCATCATGAGTGGGCTCTATGAACTGGTAGGTGGTTAGGTGGGGAAACAGAGAAATACTCTGTGCCATTTTCTATGTGTTTATCATTATTAATAATAGAAGGATTCTCTTTCTGGTAAGTAGAATCCATCTATATCATTCAAATTTGGGGAATAAAACCACAATATTACTTCCATGTTAAGCAGCTAGCACAAGGGGCTCAGGAGGGGTAAGTTGCTCATTCCCAGTCCAGAAATATTTACTGCACATCTGTTATACTTGGGTAATATTTATTGTGCATCTATTATACTCGGCGTTCTCAAAGAACTCTTTGCCTGGCAGGAAAGACAGAGCGATGAACTGATTATAAAACACTATGATAGGGCTGGCAATGGTGGAACAGTGGCAGAGTTCTTGCCTGCCATGCTGGAAACCTGGGTTTGATTCCTGGTGCCTGCCCATGACAAAAAAACAAAAAACAAAAAAAAAACAAAAAACAACCCCACTATGATAACTGCAATCACAAAACTTGCTGCAGACACTGAGGCAAAGGTGCAGGGATTGTTTCTTACAGCGAGTGGAGGCAGACATTTGTGAGAGAAGAAAAAAGGGTTGCTAATGCTGGGGCCCCAACACCAAGAGAAGCTAAAAGAGCAAGACGATACTGGAGAGGCAGATGTGAACAGAGTTCAGGATGCAGCAGGGCACAGACTCTCAGCTCTCTCAAGTCTGCACTGGCTCCTGACCTCCTTTGATGCATAGCTATTCTTCTTCACTCTACTCCAGAACCTTGAACCCTACTCCTCCTCCTTTCCTACATAATGAGTTCCTGAAAAGCAGAGATTCCATTAGTTGTATTTCCCTTGCTTTAGCACTAGCACAGAATGCAGTAGGTCCTCAGTAAATGTTTGGTGAACGAATAGGAGCTACCTGCTATCAACCTCTGCCTACAGGACCTGTGGAACTTCCTGACCAGAGCCTCCTAATCCTCCTTCTGCTGAGCTCCCACTCATACTGCATTTTGCATTTATGTGGATGATGATTGGAAAAGGTGCACATCCCCTTTCCCTGGATTGTAAGGTAAGTGCCCAGGCAGGCAGAGAAGATGCCTATATTTTGCTCATCAATCTACCCCATACTTACCATTTTTGAATATACAATAGAAACCAAACAAACATATTTTGAATGAGTAAGTGGAAAAAGGAAGAAATGAGGCTAGGAAAGAAAGAAAGAAAGGAGGAGAAAGGAAAGTGAGCAGGAAGGAAGGAAAAAGGGAAAGCTGGGAAGAAGGGAAAGAGGAAGAGAAGGAGGCAGAAAAAAGAATGGAGAGAAAAGAATTTGGTCAGGTGAGTCAGGCAAGTGTATTCCCAGATTTTATTCTGCTGTCACCAAGGAGTCAGGGAAGGGTTTTAAGCATATGAACTATATAATTTAGGAAAAGGGCAAAGGACCCATTGGAAGGGAGAAGGCTTGCAAGCAAGCAGCGAGTTCATAAACAGGAAAGGGAAGACAGAAGCCTCAACCAGGGCAGTAGTTGTGTGAACAGTTTGCAGGAGTAGGATTTAAAGGGTGAAGGCAGAAGGACTGGATAAGATCACCAACATATACCATGCACAACAAGCAGAATGACTACAGGTGCTCCAGGCTCCCCCCCCGGGAAACGCATTTTGAGCTGAGTCTATTTTGTGGACTAGCTTACATTCATCTCTAAAATGTGATGAAAGATATAAAAAAGCTTATTCCTACTCAAAATAGAGTTCATGCATTTCCAGAAAAAATTGCAACTTTACTCTTTTAGACAGATGGGATCGGCTCAAATCAAAGACGAAAGACAGCATATTTCAGCCAGAAGGTAAGTCTATGGTTTTCCTCTACTAGGGCAATGTTCCTGCATTGCCAGGAAATATTCAGTAATTCCATTGAATACTATATGTTACACAGACCCAACGAGCATTTCAGAGTAGGTTACTTCGATTTACAATTAGTCATATATGCCTGTTATTCCTCATAACCCTCTTATACATGCAGCCCTCTTTTTATAGATAAGAAAATTAACTACAGTTAAATAAAATACTATGGCCACCTGCATTAGCAGTTGCTGGGAGTAACCCCTTTCTGAGATATGGCAGAGATAAAAATTGACCAAGGACAGGACTTTCAGAAATAGTGAAGCATTCCCAATAAAGTTGCAATTAAAGCAAACTTTAGTGATTAGCTCGTCTCCATCTAGCAGGAGGGCCTATTAGAAATGGATAACCATACCCTACTGACCACTTGTTCTCTACATGGGAAGACTGTTCTATGTAACGAAGAATGTAAATATCCATAAATCCTTGTAAATTCTCACTTGAAATTCTCCTCATTGCCGTTATAAGGAGCTGTAACCTGCTCATTATGCTGAGACTCTCACTCTGACTTCCTTGGTTCCCTGCTCTAGCAGTTTCTCTTTTGATAAACCTGCACCTTGGATTGGATTCATGACTTTGCTTCTTTTGATACTATGAATAGCTCCATTAGTTTATGGATCACAGCATACATCTCATTAAATAGTCCTGCAAAGGAGTGTTTGACCATGCTTGGGATGTTTTGGAGTATGGATTTATGTTTTAAATTGATTTTGACAAAATAGAAGAGTATTCAATAATATGCAGTATGAAATAGATTAGAGGTATATATTAAATAACCTTCAGTATGTGTATTTGTGATTTTCTAAATCAATTAAAATTAAATTACATTATTATCCTAATTAAAGCGTTATACCTAGATAGGTTTGCTTTGTTGGGTTTCTGACATCTGTCGTTGAAATGTTAGTTAATGTATATTTACGTCTTATCATAGCGTCAACCAGACCTCCTACTCATAGCGTCAACCAGACCTCCTACTCTATCCAAATCCCATTTTAAATTTCCTGTGAAATTTGAATTTCAGTAAAGCTGTGAGTCATGCCATGTCATTTCTGACTTGCTGTCATGTTGCTTTGCCTTCACCATAAAACATTCAATCTATTGTCTTTTCCCACAGATAAACATCTGAGCAGATTTCAGTAATGGAGGGCTAGAAGAGCCATGCCATATTGTATCAAAGGGAAGAGCTTACATTATTTTGTTCATCTTCGTATAGCAATTTCAAGGTTTTATATTAAAAGATAATAAAAACAAGACTTACCACCACAATGTATCGAGGTCTATACTGAATAGTTCCAAATAAACCCAATATGACGACTATTATATGTAGAAAATTTCCAAGAATAGGAGCCCACTGGAAGCCAAGGAAGTCAAAGATTTGCCTCTCTAATGCCGAGAGCTACAATAAAACAAAGGGAGCTCATTAGCATCTAATCTAAGCATAATCATACTATTTTTATATTTATTTCACAGCTATACACGTCTTGCATAGTCAATTTCTATCACATATACGGACATCACTATCACTAGAATATTCATACCTATTTCATGTACTGTTTTTGCAACTTCCTGCAGAATATACATACTATGATGCCTTTGAGTATTATAGCTTCAAGTATAAATGCGATTTTAAACCTATCTGGAGAGCTAGAGATATACTCTGGAAATATTTTCCACCATTGCAAAGTCTAGGCAGATAGTTTATTTATGACTTAAAAATAGGATTGGTTTAATAATATATGCCTGGAACAATAACTCTAGGATCACAATGCTATAACAAGTACCATTTTGGAAAGAAAAACAAATTCTTACCTATCCCTGTCTTTGTGGAGATATACATTAACCACTCTTCTATTGGTTTCTTTTCCTCTCAGACTGTCAGTGATGATAATGACAAACGAGTTTTTTCAAAATAAAGTTGACTTATTTAGTAACTCTGGACTCAAGGCCCTGATGTGCAAATTGAATTGAATAGTCTTTTTGAACCACATTTTATTGCAATCAAACACTTAGTTGTAAAGCCATCTTTGATTAGGTAAAATCCTTTTTGAGTAACAAATAAAAATTATGGTGCCATACAATTTCCAGATATGCCATAGTTCATTACATATGTGTTAGATACAACTACATCTTTAAACAAGTTTAAAATGTATTAAAATACACATTTAAACCATTTATGATGATACTATTATCATGTGCTAATGACAGTTTTTGTATTCCATACCTAAAATTTTTATATTTTGACTTTCTGTATTTGGTACTGAACTTGCACATTTCAAGCATTTATTCAGATTTACTTTGGTAAAATGATAATTGCAAAAAAAAAAAAAAAATGATCCAACCAGTAGCCACATTATTGGCACTAGAAGCTGCAGATTTGAAATGAAAATGGTACCTTAGGTATTTTTTTTAGGTATGTGGCAGGTGTATGCATGAATAGCTTTAATTTCTTTGGACATTCTGCTCCATTCAGTAGACTGAATCTGCTTTGATTAAGGTTAACCTTCAGCAAGCCATAGAAGAGTAAATGCCTAATGACAACTGCCCTAGAACTACATTCATTTCGTGGACCTCTCCTGACCCTGAAGTAATTTGTCACTATCTCTTACTTTCCACAGAAATGACTAATATGCAAAATAGAGCCATATTGAAGTAGAAGCACCATGTTTTTCAATACCCCATTTGTTTCTGCTTGTGAGTCTAATTAGTTCTTGGGAAACTTCCCCTAAAATTACAGCATTTTATTCATTGCCATCAGTGATATAAATATGCACTATATATCTCTCTCCAAACAGAGTGGATGTGCTCAAGAGTAAAACCTAAAAAACAAACAAACAAACAAAATAATGAAAACGTGAAGAGCAATTGCAGGCAATTCATTCTGAAAAGCAACCCTACTTTAAAGCTGTCAATGTGTAATAAAAACCTTTAAAGAGAACTTTTCCTATAGATAAAACAATTTCTCTTCTGTCTGAAAACGTATGGAGAGCATTCTCTCTTACGTTATTAGACAAAACACATCATAAAGGAGAAACCAAATTAATTCCACTGTTTGGAAAATTTGCACTTTTTACTGAAGATATTCTGTCATTCTATTTACCAGTATTTATTCCCTGAGAACTTAAAAATGAATTTGGGGTGGCTTGGAATAAGAACACAAATAAAGGACCATCAAAAACAGGGAGGAAATCATCAAGAATCGGGCCAAAGAAAGCTATAACCACTATATAGATCTATGAAAACTGGATTTGAATATTGCATTTTGAAAAGTAAACTAAATAGAAAATGAAAAAAAAGAAATTTAGTTTACCTGCAAACCTCTCCTCTCTACCCATCATAATCTCTACAGACACCACTTTTTGCCTTAGAGTGCGACAATGACCCAGAATCATCAAATGGAATTAAATTATATCCAGGTTGTTTTGTTAACTTAAAGAAGGTAGGAATATTTTTAGAAATGTCTCTGTCAAAACAATAGCAGTCAGGGATATGCTAGGGCTGGCTGGCACTGGCTGGAGAGCACAGATTCTTCCACTCTCTTCCCACCTCCAGGCTTGGTGGTCAACTTTGTAATTTGACATGAGCCAGAATTAGATTATGTACAACACAGAAATCAGGAAATACTAAAAATAAGAGCTTTTTCAAAAAAAAATTAATGAGAGTCTGTTGTTAAACATTTACCAGCACAGCACTGAATATGACATCTAGAAAAAAGATAATTCAGGAGCATAAATAGAAAACAAACAGTCCTGATGAGAGCGGAAGGATGCAGGGCCCAAAGAAGAAGAGCTGCAGTGGGGCTATAGAAACAAGGAAATAAATGAGAAATCTGAAGATCTTGAGGCTTAAATGAAGGTACAGAATTCAAGGAAAAAATAAAGGCAATAAGATACTCCAGGAAAGCAAAACCAACCAGTCACTAGTTCAAAACAGAACAAGAGGCAGCAGACTTAAAGAACAGTGGAATTATTTCCAAGGGAAAATTAAAGTAGGTAAGGATCTGGAAGGCATAAAAATTATGGTGAAGAAGAAAATCTTTATTCTCCTGACAAGTTTTTAAATAAAGGCAACCAGAATGTTAATAAAAGGAAAAAAGGAGAAAGGAAGGCAGGCTACTCAAGTTCAAGAATACCAAGAAAACTATAATGGGGTGTGATTTTGAATGTAAGTATGAAGAGGCCATTGAAACATTTTCCTTGAGTGGTACGGAAATGGTGACGCTGGAAGAGAAATGTAACTTTAGCTCACACTTAGCTCAGTTCTGTCCCAGTAAATGCCTAGATGGTAAAGTATGAGTATGAGGTAATGAATATGAAGATATTCTACACTCATTCTAACATCAATGTCATTTATTGGTTTGTGACTTTCAGAATCTTATTGTAAAAAATCTTGAAAGTTTTCATTATGGCCATGGAACTGAATATAGGTGTAATCTGACCATATTAAGCATATCTAACAGAGGTTAGGAGTGGCAAAATGTTCTGTGTTTATATTCTCTGTTATGGCAAGAGATGGATGTATGTTTTAAAATTCTCTCTTTTAGGGTCAGACGTTTTCTTATCATGATCCAATATGAATATAACATTCCTTACAAATCTATGACTCATTAACCATGTCCCCATTCCCCTCATGTACACACACACTCCCAATAAAGCAGGAATTCTTTTTCCTACTTCCCTATTTTATCTCCAAGCAATATAGACAGAGACTAATGGGAACTTCTTTAAAATACAGTAAGTTCTTTGTCGATCCACATATTATGTTTAAGGCATCACATATTATTTTGCATAATTGCTCATAAAATTATTCCTAATTGTTAAAATTAATTTATGCTTAATTATAGAGCTACGCAAACTCCGAGCGACCAGGCATGTTTATGGGTATTTACCTAGGCTAGGTCTACAGAAGAAACCTCTGCCCAGACCAAAACTGGGTAGGGATACTCATTCTTCAGGAATCAGTACGCTTGGAGATTCTACTTCATAGTAAGAAAAGTGAGCTGCCTTTTACTCTCACTCTCCTTGGACCTTGTCCCTGTTCACTAGAAATGGACACACACAAAATGATCAAACCAGAGTCACTCACATTGGCAGTATCACAAGCAGGTATTTGTTCAAATTATACTGACACAAACTGCTGTGAAGCTTCAGTGTATTGAATGGCTGATACCCTCTTCTGCATCACCTCCAGCCTAGGAATTCATGTCCATAAGTTTTTTTATACCTGGAAAGTTATCTCTCAACCCCATGACCACTACCCCTGTTTTCTTTGCTCTAAAAACTCACAGCTACTCAACTCCCAAAGAACTTTTCATGCTCAAGGTTGATGACGCCCAACTTCTACGTACATAGATGTGGCCTACACAATGCCAAATGCTGATCTCACATCTGAAGGTATACTTTGTGAATAATTTTTGTCTTTGAAAAAAATTATAAATAGCGTTTTTATCATGACCTTATTTCATAAATACATGCACAGAGTTCTAATGATCTGGAGATTTACTATTGTGCTAAAGCAGGTGCTATTCTAGAGAAGCTTCCATGTGTCTATAAACAGTTAAACAGACTTCTACATGGATCCAGGAATAATATATTTGGTCTGCTTATAATTTGGTTCATCCAATAAAGACAGTATTAGTGTTAAGGACTTTACAGTTTCTGTATTTTTTTTTTTTTTTTGGTAGAGATTAGATGGCAAATGCTATGCCAGTGAAAGCAGAAACCAGTCATTTAATGAAGTGAATAAAATCAAACGAGGTGCAAAACAATTTAATGCACCATCTCCCTTCCTTGTTTCTTGATTTTTAGTGCCAGCTCCAGTGGCCTGAATGATCATTGTGCTTATGTGGCTAAGTGAGGTGGAACTGTGAATGCTCCAAGGTAGAGCATTTTCTTTAGGTCAAGCGCAATCGCCTAAACTGTCTCTTGAACTAACTTTAGTAGGTGAAACAATTATCTTCAGATCATTGGAGAAGTCTTCTTGAATGCTTTCAATATAGTTTATGTCCCTTTACCTCAAGGAATCTGAGAGGCATTTCCCACTCTTAAGAATCAATAATGAAGGTGTAAACTACTTAGCCAAGTAAACAATACTGAAACTCAGAGAAAGCTACCAGTTGTGCTACACATCTGCTTTTTGAAGAAGTAAGGAGTTATAGTACCATATCAAGGAATCTTTCTGTAAAAAAAGGACAGATTTTATTTGTTGTACCTAGATGCTCTAGGTAAAACAAATGTACTCAAGAAGGTCCTTTTTAGCATTCTACACACTGACTCAGCATATCAACTGTCAGAGGGATAATGAAATAATAGATGACAGGTGACAACTACTCACTAAGTTCTCAATGTACTAGGGAGTCAGCCAAAGTATTACAGAAGTGCTTTAAAGCATGAAAGAATAGTGATACTATGGATAGGAAATTATTTAACACTTTGATTTTTCCATCTATCATTTAATCTGATATTAAGAAAAGTAGGATGACTATTATTATCCCTACTGGATAGATGAAGAGACAGGGGACATTCAGCTAATTAGAGTAAGAGCCAAGACGAGCGTCTTTTATGTCCTGACTTTCTTTTTATGGTACCACTCTGTTATCATGCAACAAAGTGTACATTGTTTAACAAGGTCATATTCTAAAATGTATTTTAGCACATGAAGTAGAAATAAAAAAAGGAAGCAGGTAGTGTGTTCCATGATGTAGTCTTCCCTTCCACTCATTTCTAGGTGAGGCAGTCCCTCTCCTTCTATGGTTCAGAAGAGGCAAGTTGCACTTTTCAGAAACCTGCCATTGTGTCAGTCAAGCTTTGGTTTCCTTATCAAATGTAAATAACAGTAATCCTTAACTTGCAGATGAAGATTAAAATATGCATATCAAACACATGGATGGCAAACAGTAAGTAGGAACAGTTTTGTATTAGTTTTTAGTTGCTGTTCCTATTGTTCTAGCAAAGTAAAAACTTTCTGGTTTAAAACAACAGAAATTTATAATATTCTGTAGTGCAGAAGTCTAAAATGGGTCTCCATAGGCTAAAATCAAGGTGCCTGCAGGGTTGCATTCCCTCTGGAGGCACCGGGGGAGAATTTGTTTCTTGTTATTTATAACTCCTTCAAAGTCAACAATAGTGAGTCCTTTTAGCACACTCTGGTTCTTTCCTACCTCCCTCGTCCATTTAAAAGGACACCTGTGATTACTATGGGCCCTACATAATCCAGCATAATCTCATCTCAAGGTCAGCTGATGAGCAACTTTTGGTCCATCTTGCAACCTTACTTCCTCTTTTCCAGGTGAGAATACAGATTCACAGGTTCCAGGGTCTAGGATGTGGACATCTTTGGAGGCCCATTAGTCTGCCTGCCTGCAATGGTATTTCTTGCCTTCTCAGTTTCAGGCTCCTTTGGGGATGGTACCCTGCCCTCCTGTGGAGAACCTCAACCAGGCTCTCACCAGTCCAGGGAGAACTCAGACTCTCCTCTACCTTCTCTCAACCAAGGAAACTGTATCTAAGAGAGTGTTTCCCTACCTATTCCAGCTCTTGCTCTGACAAACTGAGGTGAGCAGAATTCTCCACAAAGCCTTCTTGCACCCATTGGAAGGCTTCTTTCCAGAAAAAGTCAATGAAGTTTCACTATAATTCCAAAATTTGTGATACAGCTATTATGATTTTGACACAAGTAAATATAAATCTAACCCCATAAAAGTACCTGTAAAGGTCTATCAACAAGGCAAAATGGAAAGGAAAAGAAATATTCCTGAATAAATACAAGCTTACACATCATATACCCTTGTAATGTCCTAACTGAAATAAAATATTATGAATAAGTCCTAATCCTTTACCCAGAGAAAATTGCTTTCATGTCAATAATGCAAAAAAAAAAAAAAAACTTTCCACATGTCTAGTGATACTTAATGATCAATAGCAATACTTAGCACTTATGCAACAATTCTTTTTCAAGTCATTTTACTGGCATTGACCAAATTTAAGATGCTCTGACTTTTCCAAGGGAAATCAATTGAAAGAGAAGTTGTGGGTGGTTTCTCTGAGTCCAGGGTATGCTTTGTGGAGGAAGGCATTTTATGAAAAAGTCACATGATACTAAATCATTTTAAAAAATGAAAGATAATATGTTTAAAAGTCTATTAATTGTTAAAGTAGTGATTAATGTGTTATGGAAAGATTAGACAAACATAAAAAAAAAATTCTTTTAGTTCAACTATCCAGAAATCACTACTTTCAACCCATTGTGTGGTAATCAGATTCAGTTATCAACTTGGCCAGGTGAAGGTACCTAGTCCTGTTGTAGACATGAGCCAATGGTACGTGAACCTCATCTGCTTCTGATTACATCTGCAGTTGGCTAGGACCTGTGCCTGCTATAATGAATGACGTTTGATTTAATTGGCTGGTGCTTAAATGAGAGAGCTCAACGTATCACAGCCCAAGCAGCTCAGCATACCTCATCTCAGCACTCGCAGATCAGCCCAGGCCTTTGGTGATGCAGAAAGGAATGACCTTGGGGAAAGTTGTTGGAACCCAGAGGCCTGGAGAGAAGGCCAGCAGAGATTGTCCTGTACCTTCCCAAGTAAGAAAGAACCATAGTTGAAAGTTAGCTGCCTTTCCTCTGAAGGACTAATGAAATAAATCCCCTTTTGTTGAAAGCCAATCCATCCCTGGTGTGTTATATTCTGGCAGCTAGCAAACTAGAACACATTGGCATATTTCTTTCCATTTTTTTTTTCCTTCGTAGATGCATTGCTAGCTTGTCTCCAGAGTGGGTAGCACTTCTAAGAGGAGCTCCTTTCTTTTGTGGATGCTTCCCACTGTAGGACTTTTTTTTTTTTAAATAAGTTTTATTTTGGGATAATTTTAGATTATAAAAAAGTACAGAAGATAAATTAAAAAAAAATACAAAGAGTTCTCAGGTTCCCCAAATGTTAGTATCTTACACTAGATCATGGTACAGTTGTCAAAACTAAGAAATTAACATTGGTGCAACATTATAAAGTAAACAAGAGATTTTTTTTATATTTCACCAGTTTTTACCCTAATGTCTTCTTTCTGTTCCAGTATCCCATCCATGATATCGCTTTATATATAGTTGTCATGTCCCCTTAGTCTCCTCTAATCTGTGAGGGGGTCTCAGTTATTCCTTGCTTTTCTGACCCTGACAGTTCTGAAGAAAACTGGTCAGGTATTTTGTAAATCATGCCTTGTTCTAGTTTGCTAGCTGCCAGAACTCTACACACCAGAGATGGATTGGCTTTTAAAAAAAGTGGATAGTTCTTCAGAGGAAAGGTAGGTAACTTTCAACTGAGGTTCTTTCTTACATGGGAAGGCACAGAGCAATCTCTGTTGGCCTTTTTCCCAGGCCTCTGAGTTCCAACTTTTCCCAAGGTCATTCCTTTCTGCCTTTCCAAAGGCCTGCGTTGAGCTGCAAGTGCTGAGAGGATGTATGCCGAGCTGCTTGGGCTGTGCTATGTTGGGCTCTCTCATTTAAGCTTCCAGCCAATTAAATCAAGCATCATTCATTGCAGCAGGCACACCTCCTAGCTGGCTGCAGATGTAGTCAGCAGCAGATGAGGTTCACATGCCATTGGCTCATGTCCACAGCAATAGAACTAGGCACCTTCACCTGGCCAAGCTGATACCTGAACCTAACTACCACATGTAAACTTGGCAACTATACGCATCATCTTAAATGATATTAAAGTGGCAAAAATTCTCTTCTGGCTGTGGACCTATGAATCTCAAAACAAGTTATCTGGTGACAATATACAAAGGAGGACAGTCACAGGATACAGGTTTTCATTTCCATAGAGAGAAATTGGAAGGAACGCAGGAGTCGCAAGACCCAGACTTCTGAAAGCCTGCAGGGTAAACTCCATTGGATTTCAAAGTCTGAAAGTCATTTATCCTTCAGCCTTAGAAAGTGGCAGACCCCCCTTTCCAAGGACCTATGCAGTGACCTGCCTCTTTCTGAATCAACCTCGGGGGACATTGAGGAGACCACATTTTTCTTGGCTCCACCCTCTCCAAGCTTTGGGGACACACCTGGGCTCTCTATCATTTATGGGGCACATGTTCAACCTTTCCATGTGGTGGCGGCCAGGCTCTCCCCAGTCCCCAAGGAGTGTGCTATACCTTCTCCAGGGCCTGAGGCGGCACAGCTCTTCCACTGCAACGAGGTGGGAGACTCATTCTCCGCCTTTAGGGCAAACTCGCCCTCTTTTTGTAAATGGGTGGGTCCACTCTCCTGCCCCGAGGTTTCTTGGCTTCAGACCTGAGCTTCCATGGTTCTCACTCTGCAAACTCCAATTTGTCTCTTTTGTGTCTGCCTTTGTCCAGATTGGCAGTGGTTCCATTTACACCAACAGTCTCTTCAAGTACTCCAGAATTTCTCCATCATTCTCTTCACAGTTCCTCCAAAATCTGCCCCTTATCCATCCAAAAACTGTTGCAACATGTCTAGTGTTTGTAAACCGCAGTAACAACTCACTTCTCTGGTACCAAATCTGTTCTAGTTTGCTAGCTGCCAGAATGCAACACACCAGAGATGGATTGGCTTTTAATAAAAGGAGATTTATTTAGTTAAAAATGCATAGTTCTTCAGAGGAAAGGCAGCTAACTTTCAACTGAGGTTCTTTCTTACCTGGGAAAGCACAGGGCGATCTCGGCTGGCCTTCTCTCCAGGACTCTAAGTTTCAACAACTTTCCCCAGGGTGATTCATTTCTGCATCTTCAAAGACCTGGGCTGAGCTGCAAGTGCTGAGTGACGTATGCTGAGTTGCTTGGGCTGTGCTATATTGAGCTCTCTCATTTAAGCTTCTAGCCAATTAAATCAAGCATCATTTATTGCAGCAGGCACACCTCTTAGCCAACTGCAGATGTAATAATCAGCAACAGATGAGATTCACATGCCATTGGCTCATGGCCACAGCAATAGAACTAGGCACCTCCACCTGGCCAAGTTGACACCGGAACCTAACTACCACATCCCTCAACCTGGATTTGTTTGAAGTTTTATCATGATTAAGTTTGAATTATGGATTTGGGAGAAGGATATCACAGAGGTTAAGTGTCCTCATCATATTAAATCAGGGGTACATGATATCAACCTGACTTACCACTGGTGATACTAACTTTCATCACTTGTTAAGGCTGTGCCTGCCAGGTAAAGTAAAGCTACTATTTCTTTCCTGTCCATAATTCTATTCTTTGGAAAAGAGTAATTAAGTCCAATCCACATGAATATATCTACATATATTATTTAGAATTCTTTTGTAAGGAAGACTTGTCCCTTCTCTCCATTTATTTATTTATCCAACCATTTGTTTAGGTCTATTTGGGCTAATGCATATTTATTTTCTATTGGGCTTATTATCTAATATTATTTATTTTGTTGCTCAGTTGTTCTAGCTTTAGTCACTGGGAACTCCTTCAGGTATTTGCATGTGTGTGTGTGTGTGTTTATGTGGGTATAACTTCTATTATAATTAGTACTTAGTTTGATCTGATTTTTCACTGAATAATAGGTCATGAATTATTCTTCAAAATTCTTAAAATACAATTTTTAATGCCTAGATAATATTCTATGGTGTATGTTTACCATCGTTCACTTAACCATTCCCTGCTTGACATCTGATTTATTCCCACTTTTTGCTCTTATACATAGTAGCAATTGAATATCCTTTTTATACAAATCTTTCTGTATTATTTGCTGATGGATCATGAATTCTAGTGTATTCTTAGGATATAATCAGTTATTTCAGTTTAGATTATGTATAACGAACCCCAAACCAATAATTTTTCTTTATCTTGTTCATTTATTCATTTATACAAGTACCATCTAGCAATTGCTATTAGGTAGGCTCTGGGGCACAAAGGTGAATGACAGAATTCTTGGCCGGGAAGAACCAGTTTGTAGTCTATTGGGGAGAAAGACATAGATAAAATAATAGTAATTGTAATATAAAATATTATATTTGCATATATATATGTTTGCTCTTATTATACTTGCATAAGGATATTCACAAATTGCTATTTATAATGGGGGAGATTGGAAACTGTTTAAATGTCATTAAAGTATTTGTTGGTATATCCATTAAAATGAAATACTGCATGCTCCCAAAATAATGTAGATCAATATATATTGATATAAAAATCTGGTCTTAGTATACTATGTAGGACAAAATCATATGTATGTACAATGGATCCTATTTGATAACAAGAAATGTATATCTATTCATTTAATCAACAGCTATATTGAGGACCTCCCAAGGGAATGAACTCCCACTATAGCTGTGCATATATTTGTGTATCTATGTGTAAAGCATACAATATTAAATCCATCTATCTAATATTTCTGAGGAATGGAATTTTGGTTGTCTAAAAATGATTGCGATTCTTATTTTTCTAAAACTTTTAATACTGAACCTGGATTACTTGTGCTAAAAATGAGGTTTGCTCTGTGTGTATGTCTTACCTCAAAATACATTTTACATCTTTTACCACATACTACTGAAACAAGATATCAAGAAGTGATGCTTAACCTTATTATATGTGCAATCATCTGGTCTAGTTTATTTTAATCTATTTCATTAAATAATGCTGGCCTAGACCTATTAAACCAATTTACCAACTTACGGATGGGTCAAGAATTGCAAGAATTCAATACAAGCAAAAGCTTTTGTAGAGCACTTGCCATAGAAGGTACTTTGAAGCAGAAGATGAAGAGTAGAGTATGGCTCTTTAAAGAGTTTGGAATTCACCTGGTGGATGTTGGAAATCCATTAAAGACTTTATTCACAAATGAGGGAGTCTCAAAACAGCATGTTTTAGCACATCCCTGTATGAGAGGTTTGGAGGTGTTTAGATTTTGTTTTGTAATGGGAGGAGGAAAGTAATGGGGGTGAGAGTGAAACCTGATCTAAAGATAGGAAAAATGGTGGAAGCTATTGCAGTCATTCAGGTGAAGATGATAAAAACCTGAACTAAGATGGGAGCCAAGGAAATTTATAAGAGAAACAGAATGGAGACATTTAGGAAGTAGATTCTAAAGGCCAATTGCATGTGAGTTATGAACGAAATGTCAGGTCATTTCTGAGTAAGTCTTCACTCTGACCAAAGCAAACTTCCTGGATGGATACTGTTAGGGTCACTAAAGGTGGGGAAGAAAATTGCAGTTTTGAAGCTACAATGGAAGATCTGATAAGATTACAGATGCCATTTGTGGGCTTTCTCTAATCTTTTGAGCCAAGGCAAATTAAAGCCTAGTATGGATTATCCACCTGTAGATTGTGCACTTTGATAATGCCTTGAAGTAGGTAGCTTTGAACTTTGCTAGCCTGCTCAGTGCTACATACAGAGGCTCTCTCCTCCCTATCACTATGTGAACAGAAAAGCCAAGAACTTTGCAACCTGGTTTAAACAAAATAAAATTACAATAATTCACACAAAGGGTTGTATGAATAAGGAAGAACCTCTATAAGGAAATCTAAAGCTTATTAAAAGTAGGCTTTGCATTATTCACTGTTAGGAATTATTTTAATCACCACTCATTTCATATTAACCAAGGGAGTTTAACCATATATACAAGGCATCAAGCCATGGGGTCTAATGAGTGAAAATGAGTTTCTCATAATTAGGTAAAATTTTCAGTGTTTCCTTTGGTGGCACACATTACTTAAAACAATCTTAACATTTTTACCCATAGGTTTTTGGCATGGGAGCGTTTTCCTTGTTTTCTAGCAGCACTTAAGATATTTGTATACTCAACAAACAAATTATGCCATAAAGAAACTACAGGGTGTATATATTCATTTCTTCTTTCATGGTAAATCAACAATATTCTGGGTAAGAATTTCACAAAAACTGGGCAGAAGGATGTTTGCTCATGAATGCCCCTTGATCTTTAAACCTGGGGATTTCATCATCAGATTCAATTTCTAAGCATCCCGCCCCTGCCAGAAATATCCCAAGACCTGACTCTTCCAATTGTCCACAGCAGAAACAGGCCTAAGAAAAATGCAGTTACACGAATAGCTTGAGCCAGGAATAATACAACTATTTTAGCCAAAGCCCAGAGTGCCAATTTGTTACAGAACAGTGATTGTAGATTGAATTTCAACCCTCCAGTGGAGCTGTGATGGAGCCGAGAACACTGAGGTTGAGTCCCTGAGCGAGGTGACCTCCACAATCCCACTAATAATTGGAGCGAACGTGCCAACAGTGGCATTTAAGATTCCCATGGTGGTTTTCTGTAAATGACAACTCAGTATGAGAAGACAAAAGAGAGGGTTATGGGCTAACGTTTCTTTAAAGGCCTTTTCTCCTTTTTCACTAGTAATATAAGCCACCCACAAGAATTCCTACTTTAAAAAAATTCCTTGAGGGTACACATTGGCAACAAGTAGCAAATTTTTCATTTGGTAATGAAATGGATTGGAAAAAAGAACTTAGTAATGATGTATATTTTCTCAGTACAGGTTTAACAAAATTCCTATTAAAAAAACAGAATTTTTTTTTTGTAAATATAGACAAATTTGTAAAATGCCTATGGAAAGCAAATAATTAGACTAGCCAAAACAATTTTGGAGAATAATAAAGTGGGAAAAATGAGTGTACCTGAATTCAAGACTTATTATATAACTACAGTAGTAAAGATTGTGTGGCATTGGTGAAGAGACGGATATATAGCTGAATGTAACAGAGAGAGAATCCAGAAATAGACCCTTACGAATATGCTCAACTGATTTTGGACATAACTGCAATAGCAATTCAAGTGATAAAAGGTCTTTTTCAACAAATAGTGCTAGAGTAATTTGATATCCACAGGCAAAAAAAAAAAAAGAACTTTAACCTAAGCCTCAAACCTTATTTAAAAATTAAGTCAGAATTAGGTGCACGTGTGGTTAAGTGGTACCTGCTTGCCTTTGATTCCGGGATCATGCACTCACCCCTCCCTCCAAAAAAAATTAAGTCAGAATGGATCATGGATTTAAACATAAAATTTAAAACTGCAAAACTTGTAGAAAAGAAAATCTTCAAGATCTAGGGCTAGCAAAGAGTTCTTATCTTGATCCCAAGGTACAATCCATCAAAGGAAATATTGATATATAGAACATTATCAATTTAAAAACTTGTGCTCTGCAGAAGTCAAGATTAAGAGAAGAAAAAAAAGTGCTACATCCATATCATGGAATATTACTCAGTAATAAAAATGCATAGTTTATTGATACATACAACAACTTGGATAAATCTCCAGAGAGAGTTGAGTGAAAAAAAATCCCAAAAGGTTACATACCACCTGTTACTATTTAATATAGCATTTTAAAATATTTTAACATTTAACATCCTTAAAATGACAACATTATAGAAGTGGAGAACAGATTAGTGATTACCAGGGGTTAAGGAAGCAGAAGGGAAGTGCATGTGGCTATAAATGGGCAACATGAGGGATTCTTGTTATGCAAATATTCTGCATCTTGACTGTATCAATATTTCCTACTTTAGATATTGAATTATAGTTTTGCAAGATGTTACCACTGGGGGAAACTGGTAAAGAGTACATGGGCTCTCCCTGTATTCTTTCTTACAAGTACATGTGAATCTACAATGATCTCAAAATAAAAAGATTAAAAACATGAAGAAGCATTTGGAAAGATGGGAATCTACATAGTCATGACTCTATGATCTTAAAATCTCACTACAACACAAAAATTATTTTTATTATTTTAATTAAATATTGAATAGATACAAATTGTAATGAGTATGTGGTAATAATATGAACACCCACCTACTTTAAAACTATACTTTTCTCATCAGCTTTAAATCCCATTATGTTCCCCTACCTAATCCTATCCAAGTTCCTCCTATCTCAGAGTTCACCACTATTTGGGGTTTTGTACTTATGATACCATCAGTTTTGTTTTTTGCAATAATTTTATCTCTGTTTGCATTTCCAGATCGTATGTTGTTTTGCATGTTTTTGAATCTTTATTTAAATGTCATGCTATATTCTACTACCTGTCTTCTTTGCATAATTTGATGTTTTTGTTTGGAGCTGCAGCTCATTCACTTTCATGAATATTCCATAATTCATGGATCCATTCTTCTGCTCCTTCCTTTCTTTTTTTCTCTTCTTTTGTTTCTCTTTAACTATTATAAGCAATGTTTCAGTAAACTTTCTTCTTCATCTTTCCTTGGGCACATGTGCAAGAGTTTTTCTAATGTTTAGATCCAAGAGTGGAATTGCTGCATAAGTGCATGTTTAATTTGAAAAGATAATGAGAGATTATTTCCCAAAGAGTCTGTACCATCAATGGCTCCAAGGCTTTGGTAATCCTTAATACTGCTATACTGTTTAGTTGTTGATACTATGTTGTAGAGAAAATGTTATATCAATGGTCAGAAAACTTCTTTCTATACTGGGTTAAATGGTAAATATTTTAGGTTTGTGGGCCATATGGTTTCTGTCACAGCTACTCAGCTCTGCTGTTGCAACAAGAAAATAGCCAGAGACAATATATAAACAAGCATATGGCTGTGTTCCAATAAAGCTTTATTTATGAACACTAAATTTTGATTTTCTTATATTTTTCATGCGTCTCTAATAGATTTATTTTGAAAACATTTGCAAATGTATAAACCATTGTTAGATCATGAGTTATATAAAAAATAGGCAGATGGTTGGATTTGGCATTCAGGCTGTAGTATGCCAACTCCTGTAATGTTCCTTCACATTAGACTTCTGTGTTCCCGTCCTCTGCTAAGAGCCTAATTAAGAAATTTGCCACTTTTTGTTTTGGGCTGTTTTGTTTTTTTTTTCTAATTGATTTGTAGAAGGTCTTTTTTTTTATATATGGGAGCTCTTTATATATGTGGATGCTAATTTTTTTGTCAGTTATTTTGTCAGTTATCAGAATTTGCTGATAGAAATTCTTAATTTTAACACTGTCCTGTTTGTCCATCCCTTGCTTTAGATTTTATATATTTAAATCTTGCCTCAAATATTTCCACATGCTGATGTGTAAGATATCACCTACTCCGTGTATTTTTAAAGTTTTATTAGTTTGTTTTTCATCTTCATGTCATTTTATATGCCTGAAATTGATGTTTATGTATAATGTAATGTAAAAATCAAAATTCATCTCCTTTTTCCCTGGAAAGTCAATAGTCCTATAACAATTTATTAAGAAGTCCTTCTTTTTTCTACTGTGACATACCAGATCTTTCAAAAAGACAAGCTTCCTTAAATGCATGTTATGTTCCTGGGATCTCTATTTGTTTCAATGGCATTTGTGTAAACATATGTTTATATCATAGTGTCTTAATTATTAGCACTTTATAATTAATTGTGATATCTATTAAATCTAGTTCCTTCATCGTTTCCATTTTAGGAGGATTCTGGTGATATTTTCCCTTTTTTCCTTTCATATAAATCTATTACATTTTTGGAGGATTCTGGTGATATTTTCCCTGTTTTCCTTTCATATAAATATAAAATCAAATTCCTAAGTTCCAGGAAAATATCCCAGTGATAATTATTAAGATTAATTTAACTTCATACATATCATTTGTTAGAGTTAATTCTTAATTGCCATATACTTTGATTGTTATTGTGAATGCTATAGTTGTTTAAAAAAACATTTTGTAACTAAATGTATGCTGTTATAAAAGCAATTGATTTTTTCAGATGTTGATTTTGCACTTAGAAAAATAGTAAAATAACTCTAGTAATATCTGTGTAGATTCTTTTGGGTGTTTTACTTAAACAAAGAATATAATTTATGAAAAACAACAGTATTGTTTCTTACTTTCAACCTCTATATTTATTTGAATTTAATTTATTTTTTACCTTTTTTTTGTGCTGGCTAGGTTCTCGAGTCTAATGTTGAATAGAAATGGTATAGAGGCAATTTGTCTTGTTCTTCATTTCAAAGTGAATGCTTTTGCTCCCTTACTGATGATGCTTGCTAGGTCTACTGTATATGCTAGGTTGAGGAAGTTCTCTTCTATTTTTAGTTTGCTAAGAACTCTTTTATAAATTATGAATGGATGATGCTGAAACTCATCAAAGCTCCTTCTGCATCTATTGAAATGATCATAAAATTTTGAATGATGTATTGACACAAAGTTGTTCATAATATCCTCTTCATGTGTAATTTCTGTGGGCTTATGCCAAGTTGTTCACTCTAAATATCGTTTATTTATGTTTTCTGTCTCTCACTGTGTCCACTTCCCTTGCTCTTTTATGGATAATCCAGGGATGTGTCTATTTTATTGGTCTCATCAAAGAGTCTGTTTTTGCCTTACTTGAATTTACTTCCTTCTGTAAAGTTTATTTGGGTTTGTTCTGTTTTTCATTTCCAAACTTCTTAATTTTTATGTGTGGCTTATTAATCCCCTCTTGTCTTAATTTCTATTTTTATATTAAGGCTAAATAAATTTCTCTTATAAGAGATTGAAATTCAGACCAAGAGAGAAAGCCATGGAAGCAAGAAGTTGAAATCAACAAACTGGAAGAGAAGGGAGAGACCAGGGAATGCCATCACATGCTTGCCATGTAACAGAGCAGCCATGGCAAGACTTGATGATGCCTTGATTCAGACATTTTCCCAGCCTCAAAACCATTAGCAAATAAATACCCATTGTATAACCTGACCTATATCATGGTATTTGCTTTCAGTGGCTGTCATGGTTAGGGACATGTGTCAACTTGGCCAAGTTGTGGTACCTGTTTATCTGATTGGGCAAGCGCTGGCCTGTCTGTTGCAATGAGGACATTTCATAGGATTAGGTCATGATCACGTCAGCTGCATCCACAGCTGATTCCATTTGTAATCAGCCAAAGGGAAGTGTCTTCTGCAATTAGTGATGCTAAATCCAATCATGGGAAGCCTTTTAAGGAGGACTCAGAGGAGACAGGTTCCATTCCTGCTTTGGCTGGTGAGCCTCTCCTGCGGAGTTCATCCAGGCCATCCATCGGAGTCGTCGGCTTCGCAGCCTGCCCTGTGGATTTTGGACTCTGCATTCCTGTGGTCACATGAGACACTTTTATAAATTTTATATTTGCAAGTGTTCCATGTTGATTCTGTTTCTCTAAAGAACCCTAACTAATACATCTTGGTACCAGGAGTAATTCTTAAGAAACAGAATCTTAAAAATGGGTTTTTATGAATGGTTTTCTACTTTGACTAGACTCAGAGACACTAAGGACTCTGATTCCCGTAATCAGAATGACATTACCAATCCATGGAGTGAGTTGGCAAAGGAGACAGTAAAAATATCATCATTCGATTCTCATAATGCTTCGCTTCTACGAAGCCAGACTCTGGGGGATAACGTTTTTGACACCTTTACAGAGTTTTGTAGAAATAAGAGTTATAGAGATGTTGGTTGGTTGTTGTTAGATACACTGTCTACATTAAGGGGTGAAAGGGATGGGCTTAAGGCTTCAAACGAGAAGCTTAAGCGCCGTCTGAAAGATGTAGACGTTTCTATGAGTATCCTGAAGGAAAATCTTATTTCCTGTAGCCGTAGACTTGAGAACTCTGAAAATCAGACTCAGAATCTTATTGTTAGAGTAGCAACTTTACAACGTAAACTGAAATCTCAGTCTTACATGGTGTCTGCCATTAAAGTGAGGGCATTGATTGGAAAGGAGTGGGACCCTGAAAAATGGGATGGTGACATATGGATTGATAATGATGTTGGGGGCGAGGTTGAAACCCTAGGCCATGCTGAGTTTTCTCTAGATAACCCTGTAATAGTCTGCCCTGAGGACATAGCCGCCCCACCTCCAGCCTGCCTTGAGGAACTGGCCACCCAGCCTCCTCCTGAAGGGATTAGCCCTAGAGGATTATTTCTGTTTCACCAGATGAAACTGCAAATGAAGGCCCTGAAGCAAATGGCTTGGAAGATATTTCTAATTCTTTTCATGACCCACCCCCACCACCCCTCATTTCTTCTAGACCTATAACTAGACTAAAGTCCCAACAGGCCCCTAAAGGTGAGGTACAAAGTATCACACATGAGGAGGTATGTTATACTCCAAAAGAACTGTGTGAGTTTTCCAGTTTATATAGACAGAAATCAGGGGAATATGTGTGGCAATGGATTTTAAGAGTGTGGGATAATGGTGGGAGGAATATAAGGCTGGATCAGGCTGAATTTATTGATATGGGCCCACTAAGCAGAGATTCTGCATTCAATGTTATAGCTTGAACGGTTAGAAAAGGTGTTAACAGCTTGTTTGGGTGGTTGGTTGAAACATGGATCAAAAGGTGGCCAACATTACCTGAGGTTGAAATGCCAGAACTGCCCTGGTATAATGTAGATGAGGGGATCCAGAGGCTTAAAGAGATTGGAATGTTAGAGTGGATTTATCATGCAAAGCCTGCTCTTACACCCCAGGAATGTCCAGAGAATGCACCTTTTACCAGAACAGTGAGAAATGAATTTTTGAGACTAGCACCATCATCCCTAAAGAGCTCTGTGGTTGCACTTCTCTGTAGGTCAGATATTACTGTGGGAACTGCTGTCACTGAGCTGGAATCCTTAAACACAATGGGGATGACAGGATTCCGAGTTGGCAGAAGCCAGATGGCAGCACTTAATCACCAAAGACAGGGTAGATGTGGCTATTATAATAGACAGCAAACTCAAAGGAGGCATCAGAATTATATGACATGCAGAGATTTGTGGCATTGGCTAGTAAATCATGGGGTACCTAGAAATACAATAGAAGGGCAGTCTACTAAATTCTTGTTGGAGCTGTATAAACAAAAGAGTTCTAGGTCAAGGGAACAGAAGTCTAACCTGAATTATAAAAACACAGAGTCATGGCCCCTTAATCAATTTCCAGACTTGAAACAGTTTACAGACCCTGAGCCCCTTGAATGAAGGGGAGGCCAGGTCCCTATGGGGGAGAAACCTGTTACACTGCCACAAATTTATACTGTTAATCTTCCTCTAAGTCTTCCCCAAGGAGACCAACGGCCTTTTACCAGGGTAACTGTGCATTGGGGAAAAGGAAATGATCAGATATTTTGGGGATTATTAGACACTGGTTCAGAAGTGACATTAATTCCAGGGGACCCAACACGTCACTCTGGACCACCAGTCAGAGTCAGGGCTTATGGAGGCCAGGTGATCAATGGAGTTTTAGCTCAGGTCCATCTCACAGTGGGTCCAGTGGGCCCCCGGACCCATCCTGTAGTTATTTCCCCAGTTCCGGAATGTATAATTGGCATAGACATGCTGAGCAACTGGCAGAATCCCCATGTTGGTTCTCTAACTCATGCAGTAAGGGTTATTATGGTGGGAAAGGTCAAGTGGAAGCCACTAGAACTGCCCCTACCAAGCAAAATAGAAAATCAGAAGCAATACCATATTCCTTGAGGGATTGCAGAGATTACTGCCACTCTTAAGGACTTGAAAGATGCAGGGGTGGTGATTCCCACCACATCCCCATTCAACTCTCCTATTTGGCCTGTGCAGAAAACAGATGGGTCTTGGAGAATGACAGTGGATTATCGTAAACTCAACCAGGTGGTAACTCCAATTGCAGATGCTGTTCCAGAAGTAGTATCATTGCTTGAGCAAATCAATACATCCCCTGGTACGTGGTATGCAGCTATTGATCTGGCAAATGCTTTTTCTCAATAGCTATTAGTAAGGACCACCAGAAACAGTTTGCTTTCAGCTGGCAAGGTCAGCAATAAACTTTCACTGTTCTACCTCAGGGGTATATCAACTCTCCAGCCCTATGTCATAATCTTGTTTGCAGAGAACTTAATTGTTTCTGCCTCCCACAAGACATCACACTGGTCCATTATATTGATGATATCATGTTGATTGGACCTAGTGAGCAATAAGTAGCAACTCCTCTAGATTTACTGGTAAGGCATTTGCATGTCAGAGAATGAGAGATAAATCCAACAAAAATACAGGGGCCTTCCACCTCAGTAAAATTTCTAGGTGTCCAGTGGTGTGGGGCATGTCGAGATATCCCTTCTAAGGTGAAGGATAAGTTGCTGCATCTGGCCCCCCACAACCAAAAAAGAGGCACCACACCTAGTTGGTCATTTTGGATTTTGGCAACAACATATTCCTCATTTGGGTGTGCTACTCTGGCCCATTTATCGAGTGACCAGAAAAGCTGCTAATTTTGAGTGGGGACCTGAATAAGAGGAGGCTCTGTGACAGGTCCAGTCTGCTGTACAAGCTGCTCTGCCACTTGGATCATATGATCCAGCAGATCCAATGGTGCTGGAAGTGTCAATGGCAAATAGAGATGCTGTCTGGAGCCTTTGGCAGGCCACTACAAGAGAATCACAACCAGACCCTTAGGATTTTGGAGCAAAGCCTTACCATCTGCTGCGGATAACTACTCTCCTTTTGAGAAACAGCTTTTGGCCTGCTACTGGGCCTTAGTAGAGACTGAACGCTTAACCATGGGTCACCAAGTTACCATGAGACCTGAGTTGCCTATCATGATTTGGGTGTTGTCTGACCCACCAAGCCATAAAGTTGGGCGTGCACAGCAGCACTCTATTGTAAAATGGAAATGGTATATATGAGATAGAGCCAGAGCAGGTCCTGAAGGCACAAGTAAGTTACATGAAGAAGTGGCACAAATGCCTGTGGTTTCCACTCCTGCTGCCACATTACCTTCTCTTTCCCAGACCAGAGCTATGGCCTCTTGGGGAGTTCCTTACAGTGAATTGACTGAGGAAGAGAAAGCTCAGGCCTGGTTTACAGATGGTTCAGCACGATATGCAGGTACCACCCGAAAGTGGACAGCTGCAGCATTACAACCCATTTCTGGGGTGTTCTTGAAGGACAGTGGTGAGGGGAAATCCTCCCAGCGGACGGAATTTGAGCAGTGCACCTGGTTGTTCATTCTGCTTGGAAGGAAAACTGGCCAGAGGTGCGTTTGTATACTGACTCATGGGCTGTTGCTAATGGTTTGGCCGGATGGCCAGGGACTTGGAAAGACCATAATTGGAAAATTGATGACATAGAGGTCTGGGGAAGAAGTATGTGGATAGACCTTTCTGAGTGGGCTAAAAACATGAAGATATTTGTGTCCCATGTGAATGCACACCAGAGGGTGATTTCAGCAGAGGAAGATTTTAATAATCAAGTGGATAAGAGGACCCGTTCTGTGGATACAAGTCAGCCTCTTTCCCCAGCAACTCCTGTCATTTCCCAATGGGCTCATGAACAAAGTGGTCATGGTGGTAGGGATGGAGGTTATGCATGGGCTCAGCAACATGGACTTCCACTCACTAAGGCTGACCTGGCTACAGCCACTGCTGAGTGCTCAATCTGCCAGCATCAGAGACCCACACTCAGCCCCCAATATGGCACCATTCCCCGAGGTGACCAGCCAGCTACATGGTGGCAGGTTGATTACATTGGACCACTCCCTTCATGGAAGGGGCAGGAATTTGTTCTAACTGGAATAGAAACATACTCTGGATATGGGTTTGCTTTCTTTGCTTGCAATGCTTCTGCCAAAACTACCATCCGTGGGCTTACAGAATGCCTTATCCATCATCATGGTATTCCGCATAGCATTGCTTCGGATCAAGGAACACACTTCACAGCAAATGAAGTGTGGGAATGGGCGCATGCTCATGGAATTCTCTGGTCTTACCATGTTCCCCATCATCTAGAAGTAGCTGGATTGATAGAACAGTGGAATGGCCTTTTGAAAACTCAATTACGGTGCCAACTAGGTGGCAAAAACTTGAAAGGCTGGGGTAATGTTCTCCAGGAAGCAGTGTATGCTCTGAATCAGTGTCCGCTGTATGGTGCTGTTTCTCCCATAGCCAGGATCCATGGGTCCAGGAACCAAGGGGTGGAAATGGGTGTAGTACCACTCACTATTACCCCTAGTGATCCACTAGGAAAATTTTTGCTTCCTGTCCCTGCTACCCTGAGTTCTGCTGGTCTACAGGTTTTAGTTCCAAAATGGGGTGTGCTTCCTCCAGGAGAAACAACAGTGATACCACTGAACTAGAAGTTAAGATTGCCACCTGGTCACTTTGGGCTACTTATGCCTCTGGATCAACAAGCCAAGAAGGGGATTACATTGTTGTCTGGGGTAATTGACCCTGACTATCAGAAGGAAGTAGGACTGCAACTACATAATGGAGGTAAAGAAGAGTTTTCTTGGAATATAGGAGATCCCCTAGGGCATCTATTAGTACTACCATGCCCTGTGATTAAAATCAATGGAAAACTGCAACAACACAATCCAGGCAGGACTACTAATGGCTCTGAAACTTCAGGAATGAAGGTTTGGGTCACCCCACCAGGCAAAGAACCATGGCCAGCTGAAGTGCTTGCTGAGGGTAAAGGGAACATGGAATGGGTAGTGGAAGAAGGTAGTGATAAATATGAACTTTGACCACGTGACCAGTTACAGGAACGAGGACTGTAATTCTATTTTGTTCATGTTATACTATTTAAGTTGTAAGATATCAAGTTTAAGAATGAATGTTGCCCAAGCATTTGCAACCTATTCTGGAGAGATGTACTGTATTTCCAGTTATATGCAGGACAGTTGAATATTGTCAGGTAAAAGAAAAAATGTGTGCTTATTTGTTTTCATTTGGAAATTAAGTATGGTTTAAGGTGATATATATATATATAGGTGCCAAGTTGACAAGGGGTGGACTGTCATGGTTAGGGACACATGTTAACTTGGCCAAGTTGTGGTACCTGTTTATCTGATTGGGCAAGCGCTGGCCTGTCTGTTGCAATGAGGACATTTCATAGGATTAGGTCATGATCACGTCAGCTGCATCCACAGCTGATTCCATTTGTAATCAGCCAAAGGGAAGTGTCTTCTGCAATTAGTGATGCTAAATCTAATCATGGGAAGCCTTTTAAGGAGGATTCAGAGGAGACAGGTTCCATTCCTGCTTTGGCTGGTGAGCCTCTCCTGCGGAGTTCATCCAGGCCATCCATCGGAGTCGTCGGCTTTGCAGCCTGCCCTGTGGATTTTGGACTTTGCATTCCTGTGGTCACGTGAGACACTTTTATGAATTTTATATTTGCAAGTGTTTTGTGTTGATTCTGTTTCTCCAGAGAACCCTAACTAATACAGTGGCATAGGAAATTAAAACAAATATTATACCATTATCTGACATATGGTTTGAAACTATTTTCTCCCATTCTGTAGGTTATCTTTTCACTTTATTGATCATTTCCTTTGCTGCACAAAGGTATTTAATTTTGATGAAATAAAATTTTTCTATTGTTTCATTTGTTGTTTGTGCTTTTGGTGTCATATCTAAGAATCCACTGTCAAATTCCAGATAATATATATTTGCTCCTCTTTTTCTTCTAAGAGTAGTATAGCTTTGCATTGATTTTTGTATATGGTGTGAGATAGGGGCTGACTTCATTCTTCTACATGTGGATATCCTTTTCTCAACACAATTTGTTGGAGAAAATTTCTTTCCTCAGGGCATGTATTTTGCACCCTTGTCAAAAATCAACTGGCTATAGATATGTGGATCTATTTCTGAACCTTCAACTCTATTCCACTGATCTATTTGTTTACCTTTGTACCAGTACCATGTTGTTTGGATTACTGCTACTTTGTAATAAAAGCTGAAATTATGTATTGTGAGTTCTCCAACCCTCCTCTTTTTCAAGATTATTTTGCTATATGCAGTCCCTGGAAGTTCCAAATATATCTGGGGATCAGTTTTTCCATTTCCACAAAAAGACTGCTGGAATTTTAATAGGGATTACATTGCATTTATATATTGCTTTGGGTAATATTGATAGAGTAACAATGTTAACTTTCCCATTCAATGAAATTGGGATAACTTGCCATTTATTTAGTTAATTTTTAATTTTTTTAACAGCATTTTCTAGTTATTAGTATACAGGTCTTTTGTATCCTTCATTAAATTTATTCTTAGTTGTTTTATTCTTTTAGATGCTATTGTAAATGGATAGTTTTATTAATTTCATCTTTAGATTGTTCATTGCTAATGTATAGGAACACAGTTGTGTTTCGCGTGTAGATCTTGTACCCTGCCAAATTGCTGAATTCATTTAGTAGCTCTAATAGTCTACTTGTGGATTCCTTTGTGTTTTCTATATATAAGAGCATGTTGTCTGCAAATACAGATAATTTTACTTCTTCCTTTCTGGTGTGGTGAAAGTGGGCATCCTTATCTTACTTCTGAACTTTAAGTTTCTCACCATTGAGTATGTCGTTAGCTGTTGGTTTTTCATAAATGGCTTTTATCTTGTTGAGTACATTTCCTTCTATTCCTACTTGTCTGAGATTTTTCATAAAGATGTTGTTCTGGAAATTTGTCAATTGCATTTTCTGCATCTATTGAAATAATCATGCAAATTTTTTTCCTTCATTCTATTTATGTAGTGCATACATTGATTACTTTTCATATGTTGAAATAACCTTGCATTTCTGGGATGAATTCTACTTTGTTATGGTGTACAATCTTTTTAATATGCTGTTGGATTTTGTTTCCTAGCAATTTTGTGGATGGTTTTAAGTCCATATTTATAAGGGAAGTTGGTGTGTAATTTTCTTTTCTGGTGATATATTTTACAGGCTTTGGTGTTACAGTAATACAGACCTCATGTAATGAATTATGAAGAGTTTTTTCCACTCAAATGCTTTGGAAGTTTGAGAAATATTAGTAATATTTTTGGCAAAATTTTTAGTATACCACTGTTTGTTGCACATGTGTTTGTAACTGTTAAATATTGTTGAATTGATACTTTCATTGATATATAATGTCCTTGTTTGTCTCATAAAAGCTTTTGACTTCAAGTCTATTTTGTCTTATTTAATATTGCCACCTTACTCTATTTTGATAACTATTTACATGAAAAATTTTCCATCATTTCATTTGCAACTTGTATCTACAGATCTAAGGTGTTCTTTTTAAAAGCAGCATACAATTCTGTCATGTTTAGCCATTTTGCCAGTCTTTGTCTTTTGATTGGAGAGTTTAATCCATTTATATTTAAAGTAATTACTGATAAAGCGAGATTTATCTCTGTCATTTTTCTTTTCTTTTTTTTATTTTGGTAAATCATACCTTTTTGCCCTTCCTTTGCTCCATTATGGCTGTTTTAAATCAGTTATTCTTTCCTTTTGTTTTTATGTGTTTAGGGATCTTTATGTTTACCATGGGGATTACATTTAGTAGCCTAGATCTATTACAATTTAGTTTGTGTTGATTCTAACTTGAATTCAATAGCTTATACATACACAGTACCTATATCCCTCCCTTTTATGTTCTTCTTGTCAGAAAACACATCTATGTGCATTGTGTGCTGAGTAACAGAGATTTATGCTTGTTTTTATGTATTTGAATTTTCAACTTTATAAGAAGTGAAATGTAACATTGTAGCAAGCAGGCTTTAAAGCAGGCAGGTCTCTCGCCCCTTTCTTCTTCTGGTTCAGCTGCCTTCTTTGTGGAAAATCCCCAAACCCCTCTCCTGACCTTCAGGAATGGGTAAAGACTGCAGGCAAGTGAGATAAGACACATTCCTGGGATAGAACCCTCTCTCCTGACCTTCAGGAATGGGTGAAACTGCAGGCAGGTGAGTTAAGACACCTGGGATGGAAACCCCTCCCCTAACAGCTTATCTGCTTCTGTAACCCACTTTACACCTTAAACCAATCATTTTTCCATTAATATTGCCAGTTACCATATTAAACTAACCTTATCTCTAGTATGTAATACAGTCTGTAAAAGCTAAAGTTGCCTTTTGTTCAGGCTCAGACTTTCAGAGGCTACTCGGCTGAGCCCTATGGCCATAGAAAATAAAACCTACTTCCTGAAACTTCATAGCCTCAGCCTGGTGTATTCTATTTCTATATAACATTCCAGGAGGCTTAAAGCCTTGTCCCTTTGTTCATGCAACATTACTGGGGGTTCATCTGGGACATAAGGCTGGTGTATTAACACCTCCCTCGACTGTGGCAGTGGTGGTGCCCGGACCAGAGACCTGATGGAATCCAGTGCTGGCAACAGGGCATTTCCCCATCTCTTGGATTCCTAACCTCCTCAAGTGGGGCACCCATCACCGCTGGAGTGGTGATGGATCTGGTACAGTTTCTGGAACCAGGTTTCTGGGAGTACTGCCTGTCTGACTGGTAAGCACCTGGGTGAATCAGTTTCAGCTCACTTGTAAAAAGGCTAGGGGTGCCTGAGTGGAAGGGGAGCCTGATCAACACCCACAAACCCTCCAAGTACCAGTCTCCAGTTGGAGACGGGGAAACGGAACTCTTCAGGTTCAGTTCTGGGAAGGGCAGTGCAGGAGGGGTGTTGGAGTGTGTGTGTGGAATCGTGTGAATGAAAGGGAAGTCCTGGGCCATGCACCAGACTGTGAGGGAGTTCGGATTCTGCAAGTTTGTGGCGCTCCTCATATGGCTCAGGGTGAGCAACCCCAAAAGGGGGCTGGCTGGGGGTTTATACCAGACCACCAGAGCCAAGAGGCACCCAACATCCCCACTGGGAAGCGGCCAGACCAAAGGAAGTGACAGTTTATTCAAAACCTGTTGTTTTTTCGTTTGTAAGCCCTCCCACTAATCATTGGCACCACAGATGTGAGAGGGGAAGTCAGTAAGACACCATTGTGGTGCATGACTCCTAACTTTAAGAAAGCTTTTACTAAGGACTGGGGAATCAAGCTGAACCCTAACTGACTTAGGAAACTGTATAAATTAAAATAGACCACTTTAAAGGAGGATTAAAAAAAAGAAATTCTGTATTATAGCTTATCATTACTCTATCTTATAAATTAAATTTTTCACATTTCAGAGTAAGAGGAAAACATCCGTATAAGGGTTTTAAAATTTATCTCATGAAGAGAATCTGTTCTGTACAGTTAATGTTGCCATTGCATGATCTTGGTGAAAACAAACAAACAAACAAAAAAACAGTTAACATGTGTGTTCTAGCTGGGAGGACTTGCTATCCTCCCAGAAAGAGGTGTATTTTAATAAAAATATCTAGGTCCCACGAAGCTCCTCTAACTGACCAAACTGGACCCGGGCACATAATTGGAATTTGGCCACTATTATGTAAAGATAACATAAAAAGAAGAAAAAAAAATCTTATGAGAAAGGAGGAGCACCTCATCAAAATCTTATGCTCTGCTCTGTATGTTTACTAAGGAGACACTGAATGCTGTCCCCAAGATTACTGTAGATTTTTACTAATGAGAATTAAAATGCTGCTTCTAAAACTCTTCAGCACTTCTCTTCAGATGTTGGTGATGTAATTTATCTTATCTGGTAATGTTATCTTAATATCTTAATATCTGGTAATGTTATCTGGTAATGTAAGTATGCTTTATTTTTAAAGATTCTTTTAATTACTATCTTTTAATTATTTTCTTTAATTACTTTCCTAATACAATCTGTTTTTATATCACTGAAGTCTGTGTTGTCCATGAATCAGAACCGATAAATTAAATGGCCACAAATATCAAGTTGCCTTTCGTGCACAAAATTGGTGCTATAAACAGGATTCACATTCAGCCGGCTTCATAATGATGAAGGTCAATAAGACAAGTTTTAAACAATTTGTGCAGAAAATATGGAGTATGTTCTTCTAAATATTATTGTAATGCTTTATTAGGACCATTCTTGATAAATTTAAAGTTGCCAGTTTCTTATTTTTTTGTATGCAAAAATGTTTTTTATGCAAAAGTGTTTTGCATTTAAATGTTTTGTCTCCCTGGGTTATCCTTTTTAATACTTCAAGACATTTGGGAATTTTTAAGTCAGTAGCCCCTCTTCAGAATTTATTTAAAGCAAATTAATAATAAGCCAAAAGCTTTAAACACAGATAAGGAAATAATGTCATTTTTTTTTTAAGAGGTCCTCTAAGCTCAGAGTTAAAAAAAAAAAAAAAAATCCCAGGATGGGAGAATTTACCTTACTCCTCACTTGCAGAGGAATGAGCAAAATGCACAAGACCCTGGAAAAATTGGGGAAATAAAATTAAACAGGAAAAGCCTATTTAGGTCATTCTGTGTCTAAAAAGCATACCATTAGAAAAAGGGAAAAAATAATTGGAATGTGTGAAAAAAAAGGATGGGCTTTGTTAATGGAACATGAAAATATGTGTGAACAGAAAGATCGAGCAATCTCAGGAGGAAAAAAATGAATAAATAAATTATGAAAAGGAATTGGCAGAATTACAGGAAAAACTGTCCATGCTGCAGAATCAAAATTTTGTTTAAGAAAAAAAAATCAAATTTATAATTATCAGTCAGTAGCTGAAAGGGCCGCAGTCCATGTAGCCCAATATAAATAGAAAAAGAGATGAGGTAAAGTAAACAAAGGGAAAATACATATGGTACTAGCCACTGCCACTGCTAATTGAAATCCTGATGTGTGGAATAAAGCAGATAATGAAAAATTTGGAATATTTTAGATAAAAAAGAACCCAAAAACCTAGTAAATCATTAGTTACCTGGATGGTCAGAATTGCTGATGTAGGGGCTGGAGGAGTGGTGCTGGACTATGCTGATTGCATGAAATTTACAGGAATTAGCACCAATCCCTTCATACAGACTGCTTTTCAGAAGTTTAATCAGCAAACTGGGAAAAGTTCTAACTTGCTGACATTGGCTGCACAAAGGTATAATAAGCAATGCCCTGCTAACACTATGTGGCCACAAAATAATGAACTCTGGTACACTTTATAAAATATATGCAAAAATTTTAAAAATGCATATTCAAGTTGCAAATATGCATTAACTGGAGCATTCTGGGTATTAAACATTATTCTAACAAATTCGATTTTGATGATAATTGTGTGTGGTGAAATGTTTGCTTAAGGTGGTAACTTGAGTATGAAAGATATAAAAGATATGTTTTTGCTGAGAGAAAAAGAAGAATAGTTTTATCCTGACATGAAATGAATGGCTGTTGCAGAATAAAGAATGTGGGACAAAGCCTGAAGGGATGTAGTAAGTTGCTGAGGGTTTGTGGAAAGAAAATTATGGTCAAAGTTAAGAAAAGTTTTAAATGAACTAAAAGGGAAGGTATTAAAAACAGTACCCAACTCTTTAGCATCTACCCTCCCTTACCTGAGGTTAAGGCAGGAAACGTGGTGTGGGTAAAAAGCTGAAGGGAAAGAAAAAAAAAAAAAGAGGTTCCCTCAGCCTTAATAGAAAGGTCCTTACCGTGCGGTTTTAGTAACCCCAAGAGCTGTCAAAGCCATGAAGATCATCTTGTGGATTCACCACTCTTGGGTCCAGAGGCCACTGCAGACGGCCCCTGGTGCAGCCCTGACCCTGACACGTGTCATTCTCTGGGAGCCACTGCGCCTTCTCTATCGCAGCAGAGAGCAGCTGACCAGCCTGTGACTGAAGCCTGAATGACCATCGTTGCTGGGCTCTAGTTCACTGGAAGTGGCTAGTCAGTGCATGGCTGAAGCCTAAGGAGACCTCCGAGACCTGCCTCAGTCACCCTGGAAGCTGGCTGATCTACACATGGCCAAAAATTAAAGAATCAACACATGGACATCCCAGCCTGCCCGGTCTGTGGGCTAATTGTCTTTTCTTGCTCTTTGCATTTGTCTTTTGTCTAGTAGTTTTAGCCCTCCTGGAAATAGGTCGCCTGGAATTCTTCCCCAAAACCAACTTTACTCTAATTTGGTGGGATCCCTCCTACCCAGGTAACTTCCCCCTTTTTAACTGCCGCCCAGAGTGTGTGTCTCCATTCGTTCCCTCAGGCTAATTGTATGCTCCTGTGGTGGCTCTCCCCATAGCCAGCACCATGCGCCTCTCTCCTCTATTTCTGCAGCATGGCCATAAGCCCTTCTAAGGGGAATGATCCATGCCAGGCATGCCTCAAGGCTACCTATGTTGGAAAAAGGTAAAAATTGTAATCAATATTCATGCCAGGGCAGTTCTCAAACCTGAATTATTCTGTGTGCACCCTAAAAAAAAGTCCCCTAATATTTATAATCCCACCTCGCCAGGTTCAGCAATGTTGTTTTCACTACTCTAAGATGGCAAAACTATGAAAACCTCCTGGGAGCTGATGCCATGCAGTTTATCTCTTGCCCAAAGGTATGAAATAAGCCCTCACTGAAAATAAAAAGAAAACGCCTGGACTCCCCAAAACATGTGACCAAAGTTCCTTCACCAACATGTGAAAGAATCTCAAAGCAGGTGCTGGGCATAAAGGACAGGGGGCATAGGCTGTCAAAGGGACAGATCAGACCCTCTCAGGGGGCATTGCCCCTCCCTCACTTGCACACCTCGAATCACACTGCTTAGCTCCGGAAGATGGTTGGTTAGCCAAGGACAAGTGAGATTCCTCAGGGGAGGAACAACCTAAGACAAACACAGACAAAAAGGGGCCATCAGGTAAAAACTTGAGGCCAACAGAGGGGGGCACAGATCCTCACCCCCCTCAACTCCACAGGGGCCTAAACCCTGCATGGCAACATCGTTTCCCATGCCCAGCTTCACATACCAACACGTGAAACAAAAAAGAATGAAATATAAGTGATGCTATAACCCTCCCTATAAGTCAGGGTAAGCATCAAAGGGGGAAATGCAGCAAGCAGACTTTAAAGCAGGCAGGACTCTACCGCCTTCTTCTTCTCGTTCAGCTGCCTTCTCTGTGGGAAATTCCCAAATCCCTCTCCTGACCTTCGGGAATGGGTGAAATTGCAGGCAGGTGAGATAAGAACTGGGATGGGGACCCCTCCCCTAACAGCTCATCTGCTTCTGTAAGCTGCTTTCTACCTTAAACTAACCAATTGCTTTTTCATTAATATTGCTAGTCACTCAATTAAACTTACCTTATCTCTAACGTGTAATACAGTCTATAAAAGCTAAGGATGCCTTTTGTTCAGGGCTCAGACTTTCAGAAGCTACTCAGCTGAGCCCTATGGCCATAGAAAATAAAACCAACCTCCTGAAACTTGGGAGCCTCAGCCCAGATTATTCTATTTCTACATAACATTCCAGGAGGCTTAAAGTCTTGTCTCTTTTTTTGCACAACAGCATTAAAAATGAAAATATGATATAATCCTGGAATTATATTTATGCATATATTTACTTACACCGTAGATCCTAATTTCTTCATCCAGCATTGTGATACTGTCAAATTTTCTTTCCTTTCAAAATAGAGGACTCTCTTTAACATTTTCTGTAAAGTAGGTCTAGTGGTAATGAACTCCCTAAATTTTTGTTTGTCCATAAATATTTTAATTTCTTCCTCTCTTTTGAAGAACAACTTTGACTGGCATATTATTCTTGGGAAACAGGTTATTTTCTTTCAGTGTTTAAAATATGTTCTCCCACTGTCTTTTGGCTTTCATATTTCTATTGAGAAAGAAGATGTTACTCTTATTAAATACCCCTTATATGTGACCCATCACTTCTCTCTTGCTGTTTTTAAGATACTGTCTTTCTCCTTGGTATTAGATAGTTTGATTGCAATGTGACTCAGTGAACATATATTTAGGTTCATCCTGCTTGGTGCTCACTGAGCATCTAGATATGTACATTCATCTCTTTCATCAGATTGGGCAGTTGTCTGCCATTATTTCCTCAAATATTTTTTCTTGCCTTTTTCTCTATATTCTCCTTCTGGGGTGCCTATGATGCATTTATTGGTAGACTTGATGTTGTCCCATAGGCTCCTCAGGCTCTGTTCTTTTTTTTTGCTCTTAAACCTAGACAAGTGCATCTGTTTTGCCTCCAAGCTTGATGATTCTTTCTTCCGTCTCCTCCAACATGTGCTTGAACCCTTCTATTGTATTTTTCATTTCAGTTATCCACATTTGAGTTTCAGAGCTTCCGTTTTGTTCTTCCTTTAATTTTTCTGTCATTACTGAAATTTTTATTTTGCTCAAACGCAGTTTTCTTGATTTCCTTTACTGCTTTGCCAATGTTTTCCTTTAGCTCATTGACCCTATTTATGAGAGTTGTTATAAGAACTCTGATTAATTTTAGAGATTGTTCTTCTTTTGGAATATTTTCTGTCAAATTCTTTTTTCACTGTGACTGGGCCATATTTTCCTGTTGCCTTGTATGTTTTGTATTAATTTTGTTGAGAACGGGACATTCTGAATAGTATGCTGTGGTTGCTCTGGAAATCTCCTTCTACCAATCTTAAGTCTATCAGACTAAGCACAAGAAGACCAACAGAAGCATAGAATAGAAAAAAATACTAACAGAAAAACTACCCACAAAAAAGGCCAAGTGAATAAATAAACATGAAAAAATAATGAAATGCACTATCTCTCCAAGTCTAGTGTTATATGCCAGTGGGAAGCCAGAAGCTGCTGCTTTCTAGACCAAAACCTAGGCTAACATTCCTTCTTGTCTCTCATGGTCCTCCAGACCTATGAATGTGAAATAGAGAAAGAAATAAAAAAACAAAAAAAGAAAAAGAAAAATAGGTGTACCCACTCTTATGTCCCTGTAGATGCTTGTGTAAGGCTAGAAGACTGCCTGAAGAGAAAGTAATGAACAGTTCATTTCTTAAAAGCAACATTTGAATCCAGTTCATTTTTGAAGAGCAGAAAGTAAAATATATCTAATGGAAATTATCTTTCAAGAATACTTTGAAGTGAAGAAAGATATACAAGGCCCTCATTTAACAATTCAAAAGTATACACATCAGAAGGAAAAAAGTTAACCCAGTGAGGGTCTGAGAAGCAAGAAGAAATGATGAATGAGAAAGAAAGTGGTGTATATATGGGTAAATCGTATGGAAATATTTATTCAACAAAATAGTAATAATGCCAAGATTGAATGCTATACATATAAATAACTATTTCAGGAACTACAGGGTTTCCTTTCCTTTTCTCATTAACTGAGTGATTTGTAAAACTCCCAACCCTGCCATTTTTACCTGAGCTCTGTGAATCTCTTTCAAGATTTTTTTGCAAATTTATTTATTATAATTAATGAGATGTTTGGATTTGTTTTACTACCCTACTTTTGTTTTCCCCCTTTTTTAAGGGATGGGGGTGTTATTTCCAGGCTTCTTTTCTCTAGGTTTTTCCTTCTTTTGAAATGATTGGGTGCTTTTTTTCCCCATTTTTCATTTCCTCCCTTGGTTAATTTTTAGTACATATGTGTAATTTCCTTTAATTTAAATAGTTATCCTAGAATTGTTAGCCTATATATACAGGTTTTCAATGTTTAAATTAAGCATTATCTTTCTCTTCTTCCAAAACAATATAGTTATATTAAAAATCGCTATCAAACCCATCTATTGAGTTACCGAGTTTTTAAAAATGTAATTATTATATTTTATATTTTTTTATATACTAAAAAGAGAGGGGGTAAGGCTGATGGAAAAAAACAGAGGCTTTTGAGTTGAATCACACAAAATATTGGAAAAGGATTAGACTCCAAGAAAAGGGGACACATAGAACCTGGAGATGTATAGAGCCATGTACTAACTCAGATTCTTGATTGGCAAATCCGAGGAGCTAAGAACCATCTTTGAAAAGGCTTTTTTTTCTAGCCTCTTAGCAGCTGATTAGATAAAACTGCATGCACTCTCAGGATTGAGCACTCTCTGAGACAAAGGGGGAACTAGGGCTTCTCTGAGAGATGGAATAGCTAATCAGGTGAAAGGGGTTAATTTTCTAAAGAACATATCTTCCCCAAGAAAAGAGGGGCAGGGCCCAGCTCAAGTGGTATCCCTCCAACAAGGAATTCAGGCTCCAGGGGCTGGAAAAAGAAGCAATCAAAGTCTGCCTACTACCTCACCTCTGTCTCAACCATGCCCCAGGCAGGGTCAGTCTGCTGAAATTAAAGGCATGACAACATTTTAAGCTGGTGGGAAGCCATGAGAGGGAAGCAAGACATGCTGGGTATGATAGGAGAAGCACAGAATCTGGGGGCTTCATAGGAAATTATGACAACCTGCTGTATCTCACCCTTAGGGAAAACTGATGCTATTTTCTTCTCCTGAGATGTGGGACTATCTGTTCTGGGAAAATCTGACTGAGGTCTATATCTGTGAAGAATTTCCTAAAAAAAAAAAAATGGCTCCATATAAGCAGGACAAGAAACAGAAAAACAAGAAATGAAAAATTCTGATAAGTTAAATAGAATCTATACTAAAGGTCTAGAATAAGTTGAACTGAATGTCAAGATGGATAGAGAACAAAGCCATCCAGCAAGAAAACCTTATGTAAAAGAGTGTAAAAAACCTCAGAATACACTAAGGAAATCAAATGCCTAGATGCCAGCAAAAAATAATGAGTCATACTAAGAAAATTGAGAATATGGACCAGTCAAAGGAACAAACCAACACTTCAAATGAGATATAGTAGTTAAAATAACTAATTCAGGATGTTTGAACAGACATGCAAATCCCATCAAAAATCAAATTAATGAGTTGAGGAAGGATAAAAAGAAGACACTGGGTGAATATAAAGAAGAACACAAAAGTTCAAAAAATCTAGGAGAGATTTAAAAAAAAAACAATGGAAACTTACAGCAATAGATTTGAAGAGGCAGAAGAAAGCGTTAGTGAACTCGAGGACTGGACAGCTGAAATCTCATACACAAAAGAAAATATAGGGAAAATAATGGAAAAATACGAGCAGAGTCTCAGGGAATTGAATGACAACCTGAGGCACATGAATATACGTGTTGTGGGTGTACTAGAAGGAAAAGAGAATGGAAAAGGAGGAGAAAGACTATGGAACAAATAATCACTGAAAATTTCTCATCTCTTATGAAAGATGTAAAATTACAGATCCAAGAAGTGCAGTGCACCCCAAACAGAATAGATCAAAATAGATGTACTCCTAGACACTTACTAATCAGATTGTCAAATGTCAAAGACAAAGAGAATTTTGAAGGTGGCAGGAGACAAGCAATCCATTACATACAAGGGAGACTTGATAAGACTGTGTGGATTTCTCAGCTGAAACCATGGAGACAAAAAGGCAGTGGTATGATATATTTAAGATTCTGAAAGGGAAAAACTGCCAACAAACGATTCCATACCCTGCAAAATGGTTCATCAAAACTGAGGGGGAGATTAAAATATATCCAGACAAGAAATCACTGAGCGAATTTGTGACTAAGAGACCAACACTACAAGAAACACTTCAGGGAGCACTATAGACAGATAGGATAAGGCAGGAGAGAGAGGTCTGAAGAAGAGTGTAGAAGTGAAGACTATCAGGAAAGGTAAAAAGAGGAAAAAAAAATCGATATAACATATAAGTTCCAAAAGACAAAATAGTAGAAGAAAGTACTACATAAATGTTAACAGATTAAACTTACCAATCAAAAGACATAGACTGACAGAATGGATTAAAAAATAGGACCCAACTATAGGTGGTCTACAGGAGACCATTTTAGACCGAAGGACAAAAATAAGTTGAAAGGGAAAGGTTGGAAAAAAATATTTCATTCCAACAAAGACCAGAAAAGAGCAGGGGAAGCTAAATTAATATCCAACATATTAGACTTCGAATGTAAAAAAATTAAAAGAGACAAGAAGGACACTGTGTTAATGGAAGGAACAATTCAACAAGAAGCCATAACAATCATAAATATTTATGCACTGAGCTAGAGTGCTCCAAAATACATGAGGCTAACATTGACAACATTGAAGGGAGAAGTAGACACCTCTACCATAATAGTTGGAGACTGCAATTCTCTGCTCTCATCCATAGACAGAACATCTAGACAGAGGATCAATAAGGAAACAGAGATTTTGAATAATAAAATAAATGGATTAGATTTAAAAGATGCTTACAGAACAAACCCCACAATAGCAGAATACACATTTTTCTCAAGTGCTCATGGATCATTCCCAAGGATAGACCATATGCTGGGTCACAAAGCAAGTCTCAATAAATTTAAAAAGATTGAAATCATGCAAAAATCCTTCTTGGATCATAAAGGAATGAAGTTGGAAATCAATAACAGACAGAGGACCAGAAAATTCACAGATATATAGAGACTAACAACAAACTCTTAAAGAACCAGTGGATCAAGGGAGAAATTACAAGAGAAATCAGTAAATATCTTGAGGCAAATGAAAATGAAAACACAACATATCAAAATTTATGGGATGCTGCAAAGGCAGTACTGAGAGGGAAATTTATTACCTTACATGCCTTTATTAAAAAAGAAGGAAGATAAAAAATTGAGGAATTAACTGTTCACTTAGAAGAACTAGAGAAAGAACAACAAACTAACTTGAAAGCAAACAAAAGGAAAGAAATTACAGAAAATCAGAGCAGAAATAAATGAAATTGGGAATATTAAAACAATGAAGAAAATCAACAAAAGCAGAAGTTTTTTGAGGAAATCAATAAAATTGATGGACCCTTAGCTAGGCTGACAAGAAAAAAAAAACCAGAAAGGATGTGAATAAATAAAATCAGAAATGGAAGAAGAGACATAACCACTGACTCCATGAAAATAAAGAGGTAATGAGGGGATACTATGAGCAACTATATGATAATAAACTAGGCAATATAGATGAAATGGACAACTTCCTAGAAAGACATGAGCCACCAATATTGACTGGAGAAAAATTGTTGACCTCAGCAAACCAATCACAAGTAAAGAGATTGACTCAGTCATCAAGAAGCTCACAACGAAAGAAAAGTCCAGGACCAGATGACTTCACATGTGAATTCTGGCAAGCATTCAAGAAATAATTAGCACCAATACTGCTCAAACTCTTTAAAAAAACTGAAGAGGAAGGAAAGCTACCCTTTACCATAATACCAAAGCCAGACAAATATATTACAAGAAAAAACATACAAACCAATTTCTTTAATGAATATAGATGTAAAAACTATGAGAAAATACTTGCAAATTGAATCCAGCAGCAAATTAAAAGAATTGTGCACCATGAACAAGTGAGATTTATTCCAGGTGTGCAAGGCTGGTTCAATACAAGAAAATACACCATATCCATAAGTCAAAGTGGAACAACCACGTGATTATCTAGGTTGATGCAGAAAAAGCATTTGACAAAATTCAACATCATTTCCTGGTGAAAACACTTTGAACAACAGGAATAGAAGGGAACTTCCTGAACATGATAAAGGAATATATGAAAAGCCCACAGCTATCATCATCCTCAATGGGGAGAGACTAAAAGCTTTCCCTCTAAAATCAGGAACATGACAAGGATGCCCACTGTCACCATTGTGATTCAACATTGTGCTGGAAGTTCTAGCCCGAAGTATTAGACCAAAAAAAAAAAAAAAAAAAAAAGAAGAAGAAATAAGAGGCATCCAAATTGTAAATGAAGAAGAAGTAAATGCTTATTGTTTGCAGATGACATGATACTATATGTCAAAAATCCAGAAAAATCTACAGCAAAGCTACTAGAGCTAATAAATTAGTACAACAAAGTAGCAGGGTACAAGATCAAATCAGTAGTGTTACTATATACTTGTGATGAGCAATCTGAGGAGGAAATCAAGAAAAAATTCCATTTACAATAGCAACCAAAAGAATCAAATATTTAGGAGTAAATTTAACTAAGGATACAAAATACCTGTACACAGAAAACCATAAGAAATTGCTAAAGAAATCATGGAAAACCTAAATTAATGAAAGGGCATACTGTCCATGGATCAGAAGGCTAAATATAGTTAAGATGTCAGTTCTACCCAAATTGATTTATAGATTCAATGCAATACCAATTAAAATCCCAGGGCAGGACATGGTGGCTCAGCAGGCAGAGTTCTTGCTTGCCATGCCAGAGACCTGGGTTCAATTCCAAGTGCCTGCTCATGCAAAAAAATATATATATATGAAAATCTCAACAACTTACTTTTCATAAACAGAAAAAAAAAAACAATAACCAAATTTATTTAGAAGGGCAGCATGCCCTGAATAGCTAAAAATATCTTGAGAAAGAAAAATGAAGTGTGAGGTCTCACACTATCTGACCTTAAAGCATATTACTAAGCTACAGTGGTCAAAACAGCATGGTACTGGCATAAAGATAGATATACTGACCAATGGAGTTGAATTGAGGTTTTAGAAATAGACCCTCTCATCTATGGACAATTAATCATTGACAAGGCAGTCAAGCCACACACCTGGGACAGAGCAGCTTCTTCAATAAATGGTGTTTGGAAAACTGAATATCCATATGGAAAAAAATGAAAGAGAATCCATGTCTTATACCTTTTGCAAAAAACAACTCAAAAAGGATCGAAGACCTAAACATAAATTTAAGACCATAAAACTTAGAATAAAATGTAGGGAAATACCTTAAAATGTCTTGGTTTCCTAGATCTTACACACAAAGCACAAGCATTCAAAAAAGAAATAGATAAATGGGATCTCCTCAAAATTAAGAACTTTTGTGCATCAAAGAACTTTATCTAGAAAGTAGACAGGCAGCCTATGCAATAGGAGACAATATTTGGAAACTGCATATCAGATAAGGGTTTAGTATCCCAGAATATATAGAATATATAAAGAGATTCTTCAACTCAACAACAAAAAGACAAACAACTCAATTAAAAAATGGGCAAAAGACATGAACAGACTTTCAGAAGAGGAAATACAAATGTTTACAAGGCATATGAAAAGATGCTCAACTCAACTGGCTATTAGGAAAATGCAAATCAAAACCAAAATGAGATATCTCATATCCACTAGAATGGACATAAGCAAAACAAAAAAACAAACAAAAAAAAAACATAAAATGAAAAGTGTTGGAGAGGATATGTAGAAAGAGGCAAATTTATCCACTGTTGGTGGGAATGTAAAATGGTTCTGGAAGGTATTTTGGTGTTTCCTCAGGAAGCTAAGTATAGAAGTGCCGTATGATTCAGCAATCCCATAACTAGTTATATCTTCAGAAGAACAGAAGGCAAGGACAGAAATGGACATTTTCACACCAATATTTACAGCATCATTATTTATGATTACCAAGAAATGGAAGCAACCCATATGACCATCAATGAATGAGTGGCTAAACAAGCTGTGGTATATACATTTGATGGAATATTATGCAGCTGCAAGACAGAATAAAGTCATGAAGCATAAAACAACATGGATGAAAACTGAGGACATTGTGCTAAGTGAAATTAGTCAGAAACAAAAGGACAAATACTGTATGGTCTCATTAATATGAACTAATATTGAGTGAACTTTGAGAGTTAAAGTTAAGAACACAGATTATCAGGAGATAGAGGGTAGAGATTGGGCATCCATGCTAAAAGGATACAGATGGTGCAACTGGACTGATTGTGAAAAATTCATAAATGGATGACACAATACTACTAGATGGCAGCACAATAATATAAGTTCACCGAATGAAACTGAATTTGAGTATGATTGAGGGAGAAGAGCTGAGGGCGTGTATGAAGGAAAGATAAAGGATGAAGACTTAGAAGGTGTAACTTGGGGTGGACAATGAAGGCGATTGAATGTACAAATATGAAAACAGTTTGTCTGAGGGAGAACAAATGAATGTCAACCTTGCATGGGGTTGAAAATGGATGGTATAGAGGAAGAGGTGCAATCAATGCATGCTGGGGTCTATAGTCAAAAGTAACATTGTAATATGCTCCCATTGAATGTAACAAAGGCATTATGCCAAAATTAAAAGTCAACAAGGGATGGAGAGGGGTATGGATTCCATGCAGAAGAAAAGGAAATGTCTTCACACAGATTAGGGTGGCGGGCATGTCTGTCTACTTAGGTTGGGTTTTAAGATGTGCAAATAAAATTGTTTAAAAATGAACAGAAAGAAACAAGTGCTAGAGAAAATGTGGATAAAGAGATGCACCTATTCACTGTTGTGAGGAAAGCTGAGAGGTGCAACCCTTCCAGAGGGCAGTGTGGTGATTCCACAGCAGGCTAGGGGTGGGGTTGCCATATGATCTTGCAACCCCACTCTTAGGTACATACCTGGAGGAACTGAGAGTGGGACATGAATGGACATTTGCATACTAGTGTTTATGGCAGCCATGTTCACTATTTACAATGGATGAAGGTGGCCTAAGGGTCAACGACTAAGGAATGGAAAGGGGGAACTGTGGTTTTTACATTACAAGGGACTACTTGAGTAGTTGCAAGAAGGAATTAAGTTGTAAGCCATTCAATTAGGTGAATGAACTTAAGGAGAGAATGTTGAATGAAATGGCAGAAACAAAAAGAGAAATATTATCATGCCTGACTTACATGGATTTACTATAATTTATAAACTCAGAGAACAGAAGTTGAAAGCATGGATTATCAGGCTGGGGCCTATTGTAAAAGTTCCTAGATTGTAAACTCTTACAGTAGGCATGTATATTTAGGAGTTGTAACTGATATTTTGAAATTCTGAGATACTGAGCTATTTATATATAACCTGGTTGTTTCCGGAAACTTCGGGTATTTATGACATCTGAGACTCAGAGTTTGAGCACTGAAGCTAAGAAAGTCAGAATTACCCCATTAAGCAACTGTGAAAAAAGTTGAAAAAGTGATCAGACTTCAGCTAGAGATGAGTGAAGCAGATCTGGATAGGACTAAGGTAAATCAGAATACTGGGTGAAGGATGATATGGCCGATATTTTCAAACTTCAACCTCTGTGTGAGACCAAGGGCAGATATGTTTATTTGTTGCAAAATTTATATTTTGAGTAGCACATTACCTAATTAACCTTGTATGGTCAATTTACTTGAATACCATAATTATACGGAATCTAGAATAGGGTGTGTGATCCTCTTGGTTTGTACAGGTTAGTGTGATGTCCTGATATATCTCAGAGTAATTTTGGTAGAGAATAAAAAATATTTGCAAAATTCCCTTGGGACACTGTGGAGAAAGGAGGAGATATTCAATTTCCCCATCTGGAGAATTCCTGATACTCTCGCAAGCAGTGGGAACAATAGGCTGAGCCCTCAATCTTGGGGTTTACTCCTATGAAACATATTCCTAGAAAGGAGAGTCTAACCCTACTGATAATTATGCCTAAGAGTCACTCCCCAGAGCACCTCGTTTGCTCAGATGTGGCCTCTCTCTCTCTAAGTCAACTTGGGCAGGTGAACTCATTGCCCTCCCTCGACTATGTGGGACTCGACTCCCAGGGATGTAAATCTCCCTGGCAATGTGGGACCTGACTCCCATGTATGAGCTGGAACCCATCATCATGGGAATGAGAAAACCTCTTGACCAAAAGTAGGAAGAGAGAAAAGAGACAAAATAGTCTCAATGGCTGAGAGATTTCAAACAGAGTTGAGAGGTTATCCTGGAGGTTATTCTTACACATTGCACGGATATCCCTTTTTGGTTTATGGTGTATCGGAGTGGCTAGAGGGAAGTACCTGAAACTGTTGAATTGTGTTCCAGTAGCCTTGATTCTTGAAGAAGATTTTATACCTATATAGCTTTAACAATGTAACTTTATGATTGTGAAAACCTTATATCTGATGCTTCTTTTATCAGGGTATGGACAGATGAGTGTAAAAAAAAGTATAAAAAATAAATAATACAGGAAGATAAAGGGTAAAATTTTGATAGATTGAAATACTGTGGATAAGGAGTATGGGATTATGAGTTCCTTTTTTCTTCTTTTTATTTCTTTTTCTGGAGTGATGCAAATGTTCTAAAATTGATCATAGTGAAAAATACACAACTATGTGATGATATTGTTATCCATTGCTTGAATAATATGTTCACACAGTGTGTAGGTGTATGGATATTGCTCAATAAAAATATTTTTAAATATAATTTTCCATTTTTAAATAACATATTTTTAGAAACCCTTGGATCAGACTGTGTTAAACAGAAAAAATACTGCATGATCACTCTAACATAAAATTAGAGGATAAAACTCTTCATGGTATAAAACATAAGGTTTTAAGATACATCTGCTTACATTCTCATAAGATAGCATTCATACAAGATAGTGTTTTGTATATTATGACTGTACAAAAAATATTTTCCAGACAATATGTTCTTTTTTTCAGAGGAAGACATAGTAATTTTCTTGAAAGAAGTTTCAGGGAAAATATTTGGTAGACAATCACACTTTAAATCATGATAAATTTAATAAATAAAATGGGTATGTACATGAGTTGAATGCAAAAAAGGAATGGTTCAGCAAGTGAGGTGGAAGAAATAATTACTGATGAGAATAAGTAGATGAATAAGGTGATATTTTCTTAATGGTATATTTTTCTGCATTAATATAAAATAGTGACATAAGCCTCCCGGGTATACACAAGGACATTCTTCCCTGGACTTTTTCATGGAAGGAGATTTGGGCATTTATTTCTTTGTCTCCACTACAACCACCACCATCTGTTTTTCTTCTTATAGCCATTTCTCCCTGGCAACACATATTGATTTACCAGCATGATTGCAATTGTAAGGTACATTTTATGTCACCTTTTACTCCCAAACATGAATCCAGAAATTCATGCTTTCTAAAACCTTTGCTTTCTGAGTCACCTTCCAGGAGCTGTGTTGCTGCATTTTAGGGAGCACCACCCAGAGGGGGAGCTGGCATTTTTTAGTGAAAGGTGCCTTTTATCCCAGCAGCTGATGCGGGGCCAGAACTTCTCCAGCCGTTCTTTTGTGAAAGTTAAGACCTGGCTGGCAACTGAAAGTGTACATACTTGTCAACAGCAGTAACACTTGAGATTTCAACACAGCAAACCAGAAAAAAGAGAAACAGGGGAGCTGGCATCGCGTTCAGAAGTAACTCATTTCTTTTTCATTCCACGTCGTACCATTTAAGATGCAATTTCATAGAACCGGACACTCCTCTGGTCACTGAATAGGGCATCCATAACCACAGAAAATGTGAATGAATTACTCATCGAAACAGGGCTTTCATCTTTAGGGTTGAACTAACATGTGTTTGGAGGTATTGCTTTATGACAGAGCAGCAGTACAAAGAAATCAATAAGCTCTCCATCAAAGGATTATTATATTCATGTTGCGAACAGCTTGGTAAAATTATAAAAGGTATTTTTATAGTGGAGATCTGGAGTCAGCAAACAAGCTTTCTTTGAATAATCACTAAATTAATCAGAAAAACTCCTCATTTAAATAGCTGAGAAATAGGAAACAATACTTAGAAAGTAAAATGCAGAAAACATTAAAACTGATCACAGCATGTAAGTGTAGCCTGAACAATCTTAAGTAAGGTCAACATTTTGTATTTCCTTAACAATTACATATGTGTTACACTACAACAGACTATGTTGAATTCAACAGCTGTATGATGAGAAAAATAAATTATGTCCTGAGGAGCTCAACAGAAAGACCTATGTCCTCAACCACTTTGGTAGTTGATACATCATTAAAATAAATAGGAATCATCTGCAAACAAATGGGATCTAAAAATTCTCTTTCCACCTAAACTGAGCAAAGCAAGTGTTTCCAAGAGAGAGGCTAATTAAACCAGAGATGGAGGAACAAATAAAATAGGCATGGCCAGAAACATTTCTGATTCTAAGGTTCATTTGCCAACATTTTGAAAATAAGAATATTTTTCATATTGCCCTTCTGACTTCTGTATCCAAAATTTTTGTTGCTGAGATTCCTGGCAGAGTGGCTGGTTGATTTTTATGATGATACATCCCCGTTGTCTGCGACTGCAACTGAATTTATAAATTCATTTCGCAAAGGTCTCAAAACACTTGTTCAAATGTAATAGCTTTTAGTCGTCTCTGCCCTCCATGAGCTGAGTCAAAAGTTTACAAGTCAAAGGTGAGTCCTACTCTAGCACCAAACACACAAACAATGCAGCAACAAGTTCTCTCAGTTTTTAAGCTTCTTTCTTAATTTCCTCTTTTATAATAATTACTAAGGCATAAATGGGCATCATTCCCATAGTTGCTTGGATTACTCTCTCCATCACAATTCAAATGTACTGATATTTCAAGCTAAATGTTTTGAGCCTGTATTGCTATTATCAGTTTCTTTACCTTTTCCTAACCCTTCTGACCTCGCTTCAAACATCTCTTTACCTTTTAAATTCACTCTTAACCCCCTGCTCTTTACTCAGACATTCTGAGATATGTAAATATAATCTTTATTGGTAAATATAATGCTAATAACTAGAGTATTTTGAATTAAATAGATCAATGGGCAAAAACAATAACAATAAAAGCAAAACAAAAACTATTGCCAGTGAACTTCGTTCTAATTACAGAAGTGCTAACAAAAATGATACTGAGTTAAAGTGAAGTTAGGGAACCTACGGACCCAACATTTTGCCTTTTTCTTTCTCCCATCCCACCGGATTCCCCCAAGTGGTCTAGGGAGGAACACCGTTTGAAAACTAAGGTAGATGATGAAATTATATTATTATAACCATCTTATAGGCATTTCCTCTTCTTCTAGTGTGACTTTGCATAAAGGAGCAATACAATATAAAAATATTCACGCCTTTACTTAGTGCCATGTTCTAAGTATGGCTCAGAGTCTACCCAACTCTCACAGTCAAGGTTAGGAGATAGGCCAATAAATCGGTCACATGGATATTGTGTTACAGTGAACGACAGAGGGTAAGTGAGAGGCAGAGATCACATGAGTAGCCTCTGGCAGATAATCAGTAGCTCCAGGATGCTTCTGGGACACCAGAGTCAGGATGTATAAACAAGAAAGGAAATTTTCATCATTCATTTTGTGCCAGCCAAAGACGTATTTAACCTGTGCCTCTTGTACACGCTCACCACCAACCCCATCTCCTATATACAACAGATCCTGTTCTAAAAATCTGTAAAATCCCTCACAATGTATGGCATATTTAATTTTACAGGAACGCATTACATGCATCAGTCTTTTGACTTGCATAAAAGTGTGATGGTCTTTTTTGACTCAGAGTAGCTTAGTAAATATGGCTTTTTTTCTTGAGAACTTTAATGTTTTGAAATCATTTCTACTTTCCATCTCTGGACAAGAAAACTTTAAGGTAACTGTCACATTGTCCCCAGAGAATGTCTCAAATTCTAAGTTCAATTGAGCCAGCGACAATGATGCTGCAGCCACTCTCAGAGGTTAGATCGAAAACCTGAGAAAAATCATCATGGTCCTAATGGAGCTTAAATCCTAATAGTGGTGATAAGTCAAGTCTCCAAATAACTAGTACAAAGCAGAATGAGATAAATGGCATAAGAGGTATAAAACAAACGCTATCCTAATCCAAAGAAGAACACAGAATTAAAATTTCTTAAATGTCACCCTTATTTTTATTTTTTTTTGAACTGAAAGTTATTTGATATGTCATGATAAAGCACGGAGGAAGCACCCTTATTTTAAAAGGAAATAGGGGAGCTGGCAATAAAATAAAAGGGTGAGACCTTTTAAAAGATAGTTGACTGGCAAACATCAAATCAAAGGAGAAAGAAATACTTATCAGCAAAAGCTGTAGGATGAAGATATGTTGCAATGCACACATGCATGTATATGTTTGTATATAGAAATATAACTCTCAAGTATTTAGGTTAAATTAATTCTAACATATTTATCTTGAAATGCTGATCATGTAAGATATGAGAGAGTCAGGGATAAAGAGAGAGTGAAACAAGAGGAGAAGACCAGGAAAGAGAGGTGGGGAGTGTCCACAGGTTTAGAGAAAGAAATTAATAGTCTAGCTAAGAAAAAGAGAATGTGTCCTCTGCCACTTTTCAGACTATTTCAATAAGAGCTGCTGAGGTCAAATTTGTAGGCAGAATTTTCACTTCCCATGTGAAAAAGTTCAAGCAATCTTATCAGCTGCTAACTGATAATCACATTTTCAAATGTACTGGGTGTAGACAGACAGAGCAAACAGCACAACTATCACAGAGGCTAGATTTTACATAGACTAATAAAACAAATTATTTTAAATTAGAAAAAATAATCTAACTGGTACAGATTCTAAAAGAAACGAGGTTCGGTGGAGAAAGCACTATCTGATTAGATTTAATGATGTGGGAGTTTGCTATACTCCATTTGAGAAAGTGAATTCATAATAGCCTGTTATTCATTTTACTGTGTCTGGATGAGGAAGGACGAATAGGAACAGTTCTTTCTTATGGTCCTATAGATTCCATCAGATGATAAGGACTGCTAAGAGTTTACAAGTAAAATGAAAGCATTAATGTGATCTATAAAAAATTCATTCCCTCATAGTTAATTAAATCTTTCTAAATCTGTCTTTAATTTCTGTAAAAAGGAATTGTAGGTGGAGTGGGGTTTTGCAATTAAGTACACGGAGAGAAACAAGAATGCTGTCTAATAATAGTAAAACATCACACATTTTAAAAATAACTTATTGAAAACTTTAATGTAATAAAGGAATTTTTAAAAAAGAATTTAAATCACCCATAACCCATTTTTTGACTAGCCTACTATTTTATTTTCCCATGTTCTTTTTTCCTATTTGTTCATTATTATAAATTTCTTATTATAAATTATAAACAAAAAATGCATGTTATAGCAAGGTTTTTTCACTTAACATTATATTATCAAAGTTCTATGTTGTTATGCTTTGACAATTATTATTTTCAGAGGCCCATTTTATTCTACTGGGCTGACATGTGATAATTGACTTCATTCCAGTAAGGAGTTTTTCCACTAACTAGCATTTACCAGGTGCCATGATTTGCCACACTGGAGAAGCCCTGGCATTGGGAGCACAGTAACCCCAAGCCAGAGGGAAGGACTTGGCTGAGACCTGAGGGATTTAATAGACTGGAAACTAAAACATAAGGGACCCCTCAGCACTGTATATATGGTTCAGCAAAATGTGTAGTATGTTTCAAACATTAGTATAATGAAAATATTTCCAGTTCATTTATTAAAGCTCAACTTAAACGCTAGCTATTTTACTTTGGGAAGTCTACAGGAATGAAGGGATCATCTGAGAAAATATTTCCAGAGTCTTTTAGTCATTGCAAAGAACTGAATTTCTATTCACTCATGTCCAGATAAGGAATCGGGAGGATAGGGGGTGAGCAGAAGCTATGGGATGAACCATGCAAGGGCCTCAAAACACCGAGGCTTCTTGTATCTTCAGCTATATAATTAAAAGATTTAAAGTATGAGGCTTTGCATACTGAGATTTGCAAATGTTTTTCTAAATAATTAAAACAACTCAGGAAGCAGTATGCCTAATGGACTTATTAACACATATTTAATTTAAAATGTAAATATGTAAGAGAGAATTGTCGATCCGGTTTTCCATTCTTGTTCTCTAAGTCAAGTTGTTTCAGTTTTTCCTACTTGCTGATTACGTCTTTCTAATGTATATAGCCTACTTTATATTTGTTGAGCTCCTTAATATAAAGTGTAACTAGTCTATTCACAAGGTCCTTTGGATTACATCTCCCAGTGCCCCACGAGTGCATCCATTCTTTCCATTTCTACTGGACGACCCTGGAACAGTCACCACCATCTCTCATCCGGACCACCATAATCAGCTGAGAGGTCTCTCCATTTCCCCCAACTCACCTGTATTCCCTTTGCCACACAGCTGCCAGAGGAGTCTTCTTATAATACAATCGCTTCAGGCCACTCCCTCTACTTAAAGCTCTTAATGGCTCCTCATTACCTTTGTGATAAAAATGCAACATCTCTAATATGACTGGTAGGATATCTGAGCTCTCTGCACCTGCTCTCTCCCACTTCTGGGATTTCCTCACATCTTTCCCTCTGCGGGAACACACTTGTCCACTTCACCTCCCTTATGTTCTGGTCTCAGCTGCAGGGTAATATTTGCAGGATGCCTTACTGGCCCTCTCTTTCAGACCAACTTTGTTGTTTCAGCCACATGCTCCCACAGCTCTGTACTCCCTCTACCATGAATTACAGTTCATTATTTATCTGGGCAAATTGCCTGTCTTTTCTTTTCAAGAAGAGGTTGGTAAGGAGAGGAAACTTTGATCTTGGTCATCTTGTAACCCCAGACTGGAACACTGTAAGTACTCAGTCAACACTTCAGGGAAGAATCTAAGGGCGAAAAATATAATATTCTTTCACAGTTTATTTTCTCGATTTATTTTAGAATTTAAATACATGTCCCATATCACAATTTTTGGCTTTCAGTCATTAATTAAATTTAATTAATACATATATATATTTAAAAGCCAAACCATTCAAATATATTAGAGTGATAAAAAATATATAAATAAGCATCTTGACCAAAAGGGGGAAAAGAAGTGTAGCAAATAAGGTACTAGTGGCTGAGAGAGTTCAAATAGTGCTGAGAGGCTGCTCTGGAGATCACTTTAATGCAAGCTTCAGTTACACATTGCTACCTGCCGTAACTTGCTAACCCCCAACCAAAACCATTCCAGCCAATCCTAAAAAAACACCTAGGGTGTTATATAAGATTCTACAAAGGTTCAATGCACTAGGGTAACTTTCCAGAAACCTACAACGTCCAGATGGGTGCCTGGACCAGATAAGTTCTGATATGCAGAGGGGCCACCCATCCTCTCCAGAACATCAGCTAGTTCCATCCCCCTATGCTAAACTATTGACAGCCTCTTCCAATGAAAAAGTTAGAATGGGCATAGCCCAAATACCCCTAAAGAGCGGGAGAAAAATCAAAGGTGATGGTGGAGTTATACAAAGAAGGTAGCATTTAACAAATGAGTACTATTGCTGAATCATTATATTGATATTTCTTTTAGTCTCTAGTATCTTAGAGCAGCTAAAAGTAAAACCTGAAGTTGTGGAATTGTAACCCATACCAAACTCTGAAATCTGTTCTATGACTAATTGTTATGATGTGATTTGAAATTTCTTGCTTTTTTTGGGTATATGTTATTCTTCACAAAAAAAGAAAAAAAAATTTCTTCTAGCCTGCAGTGTTTTGGAGGAGTTGGACGAAAAAATTTGAAATAGTGAAATGGTAACCCATTACAAACACTGAAGTCTGTTCTGTACTTGTTGAAGTGTACTTTGAAAATCACTGCTTTTTCTTTCTTTTGTTTGTATATGTATTATATTTAACAATAAAAACTATAAAAATATAAACAAGCAAATGCAGAATCAAAATGGGAAACACATTTTAGAATTGTGGGATTATGACATAAGAACGTATGTCAAATAGGTGCTTATGTTTAAACATTTTGTTTTCTCAAATCTCCAGGCTTCTCAATCCCCAAGAACTACAATGAACTTCCTTAGACAATGGCTCAGCAACCTCTGCATCTGCAAGGCCTACTTCAAACACTCGCCCACACACACCTACTCACAAAGCTCCATGCTGGCCACGCAGATTACCTAGGAGGACACAAGCACACAGCGTTGTTCTAATGAGTCATTCTTTATAACCAGAGAAAGGCCCTGATATTCAGCTCAAAGGGATCCAGGGAGATCTCTCAGTGAAGGGCAAAGCATAGGAATGTATTATTCTCCCATTGGTTCCACAGAACTTAGCTATTGAAGGTGTGGGTTGTGGACCAGCAGTCATAGGACCTCTTGGGAGCCTATCAGAAATGCAGAATCTTGTGCCCCTCTGAGAACTCAGCATCAGAATCAGCATTTTAACATGATCACCAGGTAATGTATATGCACATTGAAATTTAAGAAGCAGTGCCTTAGAGGACAATTTCATCCCCACTCCGTGCCATGTTGTGTGCCAGTCCATGTGTAATGGGGACAGTCAACCCGGAACTTTCCTGTAGCCAGGAACCAAGTAATAGCTGACCCCAATCCAACATGATATTTTGTTTGCTAGTTATTGGAAGGACAATTGCATCACATATTTAGACCATTACTAAGCTGGGTGCCAAGCACCACTTTAAGTAAAAGCCTTGAAATTCCACAAATATTTTAAAGCAGATGCAAACAATAAAATCTTTGTTTTCACTAGTGTCACGGAATATAGATCTATGTTTCTCCTCACCATTAGGTGACTGGCCTCTGAGTTTTCTCTTTGGACCAGAAATGAGTAAAGAAGAATTGTATGGCTGTCAACTGTAGCCACCAAGAGCATTCCAGCTATCAGGGATGGAAGGAAGGAGATATATTACTCTGTATGTAACTGGCCAGGAGGTAGAAGAGGGAGGTCTACCAATAGAGTCCTCTCTAAGGACGGTGATGAAATCACCACACCACTAATGAATGAAAATCCAGGCAACTCAGATAAAATACAGATCACAGGGGACATCATCAAGTCATTAAAAATGTATTTGATTATAGCAATTGCTGGTGCCTTTTTGGGGGCACAGTTGTAACTTGTTAACAGACGTCCTTCTCTGCCTTCCTCGAGTGATTCCCGCAATCCATCTGTAGGCGGGAGACAACAATAATGAAAAAGGTTGTCTGTGATGTGGGCTCAGCTGCACCACTTTTCTCCCTGGCACCACACATGAGATAATAGAATATTCATTGTTTACATCAAACCATATGCTGCATTGGTACAAATCCCATCGTTCAATACTGAAAGGAGTGCTGGGTCTCCTGACACCTTCTGTTAGAATCCCGGGGATGGCATGCTAAATGTATGGTAAGCCCTGAACATCTACAATTATATATTTTTTTCTTACCCTTTCCCAACATTTTGTAAGCTTTAACATAAATAGAAGTGAAATTATATAAAATATTTCATGGCACGGCCTTTCCAAATTTACACAGCAATAACAATGAGGACACCAAAGCAGTGAAAATTCACAAAAGTACAACATAAGCAGCAGGCTGACTGCAGAATTGGGAGACATAATTACTGATAAAACTGGAACAAAAAGCAAAACCAGTGGCCCACTTGTGCTCTGTCATCTGGAAACCAAGCAAGCCTGACATTGTGGATACGGTTATCTAGATGCTACCCCACTCCATCACTTTGGTATCTTATCATCCGATCCTGTGTTTACATCAATTCTGAAACTAGCTGCTTATTTAGGTAAACAAAGTATTGCATCAGTTTTGCCCCCTATGTCCATTCTGTCTAGAAAGACCCAGAAACATCTGAGATTGTGGTTGAGTGAGCTGATGAAGGTCTATTAAGTCCTATCCTTGAATCCTGAGATGATATGGGCATATCTGTAATATATTAACCTGCTGCAGACAGATAGGGAAAGAATAAGCCCTGGAAGCAATGCATGCTGGGGAATGCAGTTTCCATGTATTGTTAAGAATGTCAGACAGCCAGGTGACAGCAAATAGCCTGTCTGGTTACAAAAGATCAGGTTTGGATGACTGTTCAAACTCAAGGAAATAGATATTTTAAAAAATAATAATATCTTTATACAGCTCAGATTGAAAAAACTTGTATAGATTGGTAATATTCAGTATTGGTAAGGGCATGAGAAAACAGGTATGCTCATACATTTTTGGTGTAAGTAGTGCCCTTTGGAAAGCATTTGAACTTTCCATTATAATTAAATATCCATTGTTCCTTTGACTGAATATTTCTACACCTAGGAATCTGTCTCACTAAAAAGACATTTTGCATGCATATGAAAAGTGATATGTGTAGAAATATACATTTGGCAGTGTTGCATGTAACAGTAAAATATTGGAAGCAACATAAATGTCTATCAATGGAAATGAAATTTTTACATAAATTACTGCACATCTATTCCATGCTGCCATTACAAAGAATGAGACAAATTTTTATGTACTGAGACAGAAGATGTGCCAATTGTGAGTAGTCAAATTTAAAATGCAAGTTGTATGTGATAATTATATAACAAGTACGTATGTTATAATTTTATTTATGTAAGAATCTTAAAGGTGAATACATACAATGTTTGATAGTATGTATAATATACATTGCATATTTGTATCTTAGAAAGTGTGTGCTTCATATAAATATGGTTTGTACATGCATAGAAAGAGGTTTAGTAAAATACACAACAAACTTTAAATAAGCTAAACTTTGAAGAATTGTAGGGATTAATAGGGCTGAAAAAGGAAACTTTTAACTTTTTTTGGGTTATATAATTCCGCATTATATATATTTTTAAGTGAACACTTATTACCTTTATAGTTAAAAAACAAAATATGAAACATTAAAGAAATACAAAGTACGCAGTTTTGAAATGGTTATATCTAAATAGTGAGATTCTGCATTTAAATTACTTATGTATTTCTGTATTTTCCAAATTTTCCATAGTGAACACATATTGTTACTGTAACCACGAAATAATGATTTTCTTTTAAATTTAGCACGTTCAGTTTTGTTTTTGTCATTGCGGAGAAGAAGAAAAATTAGCTCGAGAAAGTACACAAATATTAACAGAAATTCCCTTTGGACTCTGGACAATTTTTAAAATTTTCTTCTATTTAATGCCATTTTCAAAAAGCTTCAGTTTTGCACTGCTAGAAATATAAACAACAAAAATTAGAAACTTTCAAAATTCTAAAAAAAATCAAATTAGTACAAAATTTTGAGTATGTAAGTAGGAGATGCAGGAGAAATAAGTATATGTTATCATAAAACAAAAATAGAAGGTATGTCAAAACTGGAAGGGATTTAAAGACAGGAAAACAATTCTGAGATTTATAGTTTTCTAGGTAGCAAAGATGTTACATATTTAGAAAGACTTTGCCAAAGCACAGTCATTAATGAGCCCACATAAAGCAGATACAACATCAGCATTCATTCTGGGTACCAAGGATACGGCGCCCATGAGATAGATGCTGCACTCTATACCAATGCGAGAGACACTTCAGGGCATTTGTGAGCATCCATGCTTAAGTCCTTTCCATGCATCCATGACTCCATATGATGTTCTGCAATGTGATTGACAATGTCCCGTATGGGCCCTCACATGTGCTGCATCACAACTACTGAGCAAAATCATCAGTACTACCTCTGAACCACTGTTTATAAAGATGCAAAAGACCTGGTCCACCAGAGTGAAGCCCATGTGATTCTCTGTCATAGTACTTCTGGGATGGACATGAAAGGAAAATGTATGACCTCTGAATCATACATTCAGAGGTGGACATTATGTGAGGACACCTACAAGCAGAGAGTATCAAAGGAAGGCTAATAGCTTGGAATGCTGCTGACAAACTGCCCCAGGGAAATGATATGAGTATGGTGCTGGTCCTTTAGCATGTGCCACCTTAGGCAACAAGAGTGTTTTCCCACAGAAGGATGAGGGTTAACAGTCACTCATAAATATCTTATCCTCTGATAAATGTCTTTTACTGAAAAGAGTGTCCCTATAAGGATGGACCATCTCACAGAGAGACTGCTCACTCTCAAGGGTATTGACCTCCCACAGGAAGGATTAAGATATAATACCTGGCTACTGTTTTAAACAGATCCATCTAGCACAAGTTATTTATCAGAAACCTCTCACTTTCCTCAGACCATCTGAAAAGTACCATGCATAATATTCAGAGCAAGTATTCTAAGAGAGAACGCAGAGAACATTTTAAAATCCTAAGAAAGAGAACAGGGATTCTCATGTTACTCTGCTTAGTGCTTGTTAGACAAATCTGTATCCCCGAGGACTGCAATTCAGGTAAAATACATAAGTGCAACATAGCAGAAAGAATGACACGATGTTTGGGTTACTTGAGAAATCTCTACTGCTAAAACCACACCAGAAGTCATGGTTGTGAAGTCAGAATCCTGAGTGAGGCACAGCCAACTGCTAAGTCAACTTTAGGAAGGTGATACGTTGGGGATCGATAGTATTTCTCATGTCCTTCCCTTTTTCTGTAACATTGACTGTTCAGATTACCTATCAACAATGAAAGGGACTGCTAACTAGTAAACTGGCAGTTGAAATGTATGCAGATAAAATGTAACAGTGCTTCCAGTTAAAGCATGGACTGAATTTATGTATATACTAAGATCCCACTTGAAAAACTTATTACATTAAAAAGAGAGGGAATTTTAAAAAGGCATAAATGCATAGACAAAGGAGAATAAGGGAGAAGATAAAGGAACCAAATTTTGTAATGCAGAAGACAGATAGACAAGTGGTTACCAATATAACAGAGCTGAGAAAGTTGAACTCCTAGTTACCAGTGAAAGAGAACAAGAAGTAATCTTATTTGCCTTTAAGAACCTCTGAAAATCTTAGCAATTGAAAGCACCAGGTATATCTCAAATGGGAAGATGGTGAGGCAAAAATTATGGAGGATCAGTTCAAAGTATGTTGGAAAAAATTCTGGAAACATCAAGCACTGGCAAAGATGTAGGGCAAAGGGAACATTTATGCGCTGATATTCAGAGTACAAATTATCTTGGGGAGCGATTTGGCAAAAACTAGCAGTAGTCTATGTTAAGACTATGCGTACCTCATGGTGCTCCAGCTGCACTTGTAGACACCCTTGGCTATTTCCCTCAAGTTCTGAGTGTGGTCTGAACTTCTCACTCATTTGTAATGGTTAGGATATGGCAAAAGTGATGGGACGTCATACTGAGATTAAGTTTACAAAATGATTCTGGCTTCTTTTTTTGCTTGCTCTCTGTTTCTCTTTCCCTGGCCTCTTCTGAAAGAAACCCAGACGAGACGGAGGCACGCTGTTCCACAGCCTGGGAGGAAGTAGATCCTGCCAACAGCCAGATGAGTGAGCTTAGAAGTGTGTCCTCCTCTAGCTGGACTTTGAGATAACTGCAGTCCTGGCTAACAATTTGATTGCAGCCTTATGAGAAATCTGGAGTGAAAGGACCCAGCTATGCTTTAGGGGTGATGTGTTATGCAGCAATAGATAGCTGATACAAGTTGACATATATGAATGTCAGAAGCAGTGTAAGAGAAGGTTCAGAGACGCCCAACCTAAAAATCTATCCATAGGAAAATGGATAATAAAACTTGTGGATTATCCATGCATTGGAATACTGTACGATAGTGGAAAAAAATGAACAAAATAGAATTACACATATGAGCAGTTCTCAAAAATTAATTTTGAGAGAATAAGCTTGCGTATTTAACCACATGCTAACAACCATACATTGCTTAGGGGTCTACACATATGGTGAAAACAAATAGAAAGGAAGCAGGGAGTGATTGTGGAAGAATATGCAAAGAACTTTTAACTGTGCCTCAAGGATTCTCCCTTAAGTTTGGTTGTAAGTACACAGGTATACACTATATTACTTCTACATATTTTCATATGCTTCAACTATTTCATAAGTAATTTAAAATTAAAGCGGTTAGATCCTAGATTCACTTCCTCATTCCACGCAGCAGTATTACTGCCCCTTCCCAATGCTGGCAAAGACTGAAAGCTTACCCTCTGGAAATGGTAGACCAGAGAGAATTTGGGCAGTGTAATAAAAAACACACTTGGGGTTAAAGCGCCCATAAATAAAACAGGAGGATTGCCTGCAATTCTCCAATTTTTAAATTCTGAACTACCACTTTCCCAGCTCCCTAACTGAGGCGACCAGAACATTCCCAGTCAAGCCTTTACTTTCCATGCAGAATCTGTCTGAGGGATCTGGCCATATAATAGAAAAGCCCTAATAATATGCCATCTTGGTCTTCCCCCAATGAAGCAAACTAGCTAGATTACATCCAAGCCCATGGGAAGCAAACCCCATCCCTGTGCACTGAGCTTGTATTACTTCACCCTTAAAGGTGAACACACCATCTAGGATCACAGCATATCTAAGCCAAAATTTTAATATAAATGACATTAAGTAATTAAAAAACAGCAACTCAGGAGGAAAATAGACTCTACAGAGAAAAGAAAATGAAACAATAATATGAAATAACTCCAAAACATATCACGCATATCCTTAGAAAAGAAAGAAGGAAATCACATTCATAAAACAAGAATAGGATCCCATAAGGAAGAGACATTAGGGAAATGAGCAGAAAAAAAAGAAGAAGTTTTAGAAACTAAAAACGAATTGAGCTTATTTGGCAAGTAAGTTAAGTTTGAGAAAAATAACTCAGAAAATAGAATTAAAAAGCAAAGAAATGGACAGTAGGAGAGAAGTGATGAGAGATACATCTGAATAATAGGCGTTCCAGAAAGAGATAGCACAGAAAACAAAACAATTTGATAAGATTTCCCAGAGCTTGATAACAAAAGCTTTTAGACAAAAGACCCTCTAAGTGCATAGAAAAGTGGATGAAAACAAAACCAAAACCAAAAACGCCCTCAACAGATTACTTCATTATGATATTTCAGAACAATAGGTTCAAAAAGAAAATTATATTTTTTTGGTGGGGGTGTGTGTGGGTTGTATGCAAAGGATTTAGTATCCTATTGACATTGGACTTCTTAATACAGCACTAGGAGGTAGAGAAAAATGGAGTAATGCCTTCAAAACTCTGAGGGAAAATAACTTCCAACCCAGAAGTCTACACTTATTCAAACTATCATCAAATGTTAGAACCAGAATAAAATGTTTTTAGACAGGTAAAGTCTCCAAAAAATTAATTCTTTCACCTTGTTTCTCAGGAATCTATTGAAGGAAATGTTTCATCAAAATAAAGAGAAAACCAAAGACAAACAAACAGACAAACAAAAAACAGGTATGCGATCTAGGCAACAGACAATTCCACATAGAAGAGAGATAAAAACAATAATACCCCGACTGATAGCTGAGGGAGCTCTTTAGATAACAGCTGAAGAGCAGGCCTTAGAGAACACCCAGGCAGGAGGGTTCTGGGAGAAATGTCTCCCAGAAGATAAAAATGACAGAATAATCAATGGATTTGTACATTTTGATAGATGTACAATATGTGGAGAGTTGGGGGTTAATAGAAGACACATACATAGAAAACCAATACACAGAAAGATGAGGGCATAAGAATGTAGTACGCTATTTATGAATAGAGCTTACATAGGTGTGTAAGCACTGAATATTGATTGTGGTGGTTTGAAGCTGCATGTACCCCAGAAAAGCATGTTTTTAATGTCAATCTATTCCTGTGGATGTGAACCTATTGTTGAGCAGACCTTTTTGATGAGATTACTTCAGGTAAGACATGGCATGGCCCACGGTAGGTCTTAAGCCTCTTACTGGAATCTTTTTATTAGAGAATGAAATTCAAACAAAGAGAGAGAAAGCAAGAAACTGAAATGAACGAAACCCAGAAAATAAAGGAGAGACCGGCAGACACTGCCATGTGGCGGGGGAGCCAACGATTGCTGACAACTAGTATTTGGGAAGAAAGCATTGCCTTGATGATACCTTAATTTGGACATCTTTCTCAGCCTCAAAACTGAAATCTTATAAGCTAATAAATTCCCACTGTGTAAGCCAACATATTTCATGCTATCTGCTTTGAGCAGCTTAGCAAGCTAAAATGTTGATCTAACTGAAAATTATGATTGATTTATACTTGATAAATGATAGAAGACACTTACAAGATGGTGGGGATAAGAATGGTGGGAGATTATGAAAATATGCAAAATCCTTTTCTCTCATGGTGGAAATTTAATAGCTAATTGCATAAAGCTAAAAAATCAAGAAGAAGCAGTGAAAGTGTGACACTGAGTGATTTGGAGGAAAACATTAAATGAAATAGCTGAAAGTTGTAAACTGTTTCCTTTTGAGAACAGGAATTAGGAATGGGGGCAGGCAAGAGACTGGAATTTTCATATGGATTGTTGATTGTTAAATATGTGAATGTATAACTTTGATAAAAAATAAAAATAATGAAATGGCATAATAAAAATAATAAAATGGCCAAAAGTTGACACAAAATTTATTAACACAAAATTAAGCAATGGACAGAACATTTATTGTCTTTTGTTTTGAAGATGATTGGAGTATTTCCTTCTCAGAGAGGTCGAAAAAAATGTACCCCAGGTTGCTTGATATCTTTGTGTGGTTGACCTGAAGACAACTGTTGAATCATTTAAAGATCCATTCACCAATACCTCTAATTTTGGTGATCTGTATGAAGAAGATATGACAAATAGCCAATTCATACTGCAGAAAAGCTGAAATGAAAATTTTACAGTTGACTTTTCAGATGTTTCAGATGAAGTCTTTAGCTTCCCTTCATTGCTTTGGATACTTTGTATTTTGTTTTAATAGTAGTAGTATGTATGTTCCTTTAACTTTCTCTTTCTTGATTTAATTATTCCTACTGAGTAATCTTTTGAGAAATTCATTCTTCATGGTGTCACATCTGTAATGTGTTGTCACTAATTTTGCACTCAAGTTCAAAAGGAATTTGTTTTCGTTTCTCAGCTATTAACAAATACCATGGATTGACTTAACAAAAGGAATTTATTGGCTTGCAGTTTCGGAGCTTAGAAGGTTTTCTTCTTTCTGGGGTCAGTATCTTCTGGCTGGCCAGCAATCTTTGTGGTTCCTTGGCTTTTCTGTTACATGGTGGCATCTTCTCCTTTCTTTTCTGGGTTCCATTTACTTTAGTTTCTGGCTGCAATCCATGGCTTTTCCTTCCATGTCCAATTTCCTTTGCTTATAAAGACCCCAGCCATATTTGATTAAGGCCCACCCTCATTTAGTTTGGGCACACTGTAAGTAATAATATAGTCAAAGGTCATATTCATAAATGAGTTCACACCCACAGGACCTGAGCTGACACCTAAACATGCCTTTTGAGGTAGACATGATTAATACCCAGCAGTCCATCCACTGGTCCCCCCAAAAACGTGCTCTTGCCACAAGCAAAATGCACCCATTCTATCACAACATAAAAAAAATTTTAAGTAATTTCAGTAATAATGCTAAGTACAAAGTCTCATGAAAATCACTTTTAGGTGTGGTCTGTTCTCTGTCTGATGGACTTGTGAAACCTAGAGAACAAGTTGTCTGCTTCCAACAGTGATACAGGTACAGATCAACATTCCCCTTCCTGAAGGGAGAAATTGGAAGGAAAAGAGGGGTCATGAATCCCAAAGAAGTCCAAAATCCAGCAGGGTAAACTCCATTAGATCTTGAGATCTGGGAGCCATCTGTGGCTTGATTCTTTATTCTCCAGGCCTGGTAGAGCAGCAGTCCTATCCTTTCCAAGTGATTGTGCAGAAACCATGCACTCTCTGAACACTGGTATGTAGGTCTCACCCTTTCACAGCATTGGCTTAGTGGCCAGGCTCTCTACAAACACTGGGAAACAGGCCCCATCATCTCCAAGTATTGGGGTGGCAGCCATCTCTCTGAACAATAGGGCACAAAGCCTACCCTTTCCAAATGCCAGGGCATATGGTCCACCCCTTCCAAATACCAAAGCAAATCATCTGCCCCCTCCAAGTATGGAGATGGACCTGTTTTTTCCACACACATGGGTAGACTTGTTCTCTTGGCCCAATAACTTTTGACCCATACTTCAACTTCTATAGTTCTGCCCTCAAAGTCATTCTTCCTTCAATTTAACCTTTTCCTGCCCCTTTCAACACAGCTTTCATTCATAGCAATTTCATAAAAACCTTGTTGGCTTTGCGTGCAGTTTCATGGAGTTCAAACCATCAGAGGATAGAACTTTCCACAGATCCTTTCTGGATTGCATTTCCAATCCTGACTTTCACTGAAATGGTTGATTGAATCCATGTGTAGCCACACCCTCTTCAGCAAATGGTTGTTCAGTTAAATCCTTAAGTAGAGCCCTGCCCTCTGGGAACTCACTTCCTGAAAGCCCAGTGAGATCTCTGATAGACATGATTCAATCACCAACAGGATTGACGATTGGTTCGGAGAGTTCCAAAGTCAATGTAAGAAGAGATACACATTTCAGGGCATAGACACAGCAGTCAGCAAATTGAGAGCATCAAGCTGGAAAGTTAGTAGAACTGGAAACTCTACCAATCTTGTTTATTTATTTGCCGAACACTCACTCAGTGCCTCTCACACACATGACACTATTCTAGATGCTTGGGTCTGAGGAGGAAGAGCCCCAATTTCTTAGAGGATAGGGATGTAGATTAATAAACAAATACATATTTAACATGTCATGAATTGAATCATGTCCCCTACAGAGACATGTTCACATCCCAACACAGGTCCTGTAAATGTGAACTTATTTGTAAATAGGATGTTTGAAGATATTCTTAGTTAAGAGGAAACCAAACTGAATCAGCAAAGGGTCTTAATCCAGTAGACTGGTGTCCTTATAAGCAGAAGAAATTTGGAGACAGTGGTAAGAGACAGGAAAAGACACACACACAGAGAGAGAGAGAGAGAGAGAGAGAGAGAGAGAGAGAGAGAGAGAGAGAGACCCTGCCACATGACAGGCAGAGATTGAGTTATGTTTACTAACCAGTTACCACTAGAATGCTACGGGCTTCAGAGAGAATATGGCCCTGCTGAAACCTTAATTTCTGGATTTCTAGTTTCTCAAACTGTGAGACAATAAATTCCTGTTGTTCAAACCAACTAGTCTGTGGTACTTTGTCACAGCAGCCCTGGCAAACTAAGATAAAATGTAAGGTGTTATAAAGTAAAATGAAATAGGGTAAGGAATAAAGTGGCAGGGAAATGCTATTATATATTGCATTAACTCCTTAAAAGAACTTGCATCACTTCAATTTGTCAAAATTGGTAAACAGAGACCCACTAAGATACAAGGTGTTAGGAAAAACTTTTTGTAGAAAAGGTGCCAAGTAATATAGAGGAACATATCAATGGCACAAATATATATATATCAGCATTAATATTAACTGCAACTGCAGAGGATGAAATCATAGTTAGTGCTGTGGAATATCCAGCATTTGTCACTAGTATTACAAGAAATCCAGCAAAAATGTTTAGTGACTGAAATAACAAGGTAAAATTTAAGGTAATAAACACTCTGAAACCACTCTCCTTTGGAGCTATTTTTAGGGTTCATTTTGTAGAAAAAAGTAAAAGAAAAACATAAACCTACTTTGTAATAGAACTATCTTTCAAAATTACACGTTTAGAGATCAAGTCAGAACTACTGTTCTCTGAAGATCCTCGGAGCTCAGTTTTACTGTCCCTTTTTCCTGAGCTTGGACACTGACTTTCTGTCAGAGGAAGCAGCTCCTGGCAGAGTCCTGGAATCTAGGGAGTTTGTGCTCTCATCACAGTTGCTGCAAAGATCACTCAGCACTGACACTGAACTTGGCTTCCCTAAGGTTCTGAGACTGGTTCAGCAAAGTCCAGTGTTGGGCTGGAGTATCTTTCAAATCTCATCTGCTCAAGGTGGCTAAGAAAGCATGTTAGCTTTAAAATCACCAGCTCCACTTTGCATATGATGAGACTCTTGCATGTTTCCAAACAAGATTTATTTTTTTGAGAGTTCTGAAGAATAGAATTCCTAAGTTGTCTTTATGAAATGGCACACTAAGCCTCAAAGAAAGTACTTATTGAGAGTTATTGAATTAAAAATATAAACATGAAAAACACGAAAGAGAGAAGTTAACTAGAGCGTTCCTAGATATGGCAAGATGCAACTAGGAAAAAGTGGACAGGAGTAATGATGTCAAACCAAGAAGAAGATAATCTCCCTGGGAAGTTAGACTGGAGAGGAATTTGTCCCTAATTGAAACCATTTTATAACTTGTGGCCCACATAAAATGTGCTGGGCAACAACTTCAAGCCTTATTCTCTGGAGAGTAATGGTATTTGGGGGACCAACCCCAAGAGTGAGACACCTTAGAACGCCAATAACATATACCTGTTCCCTCTCCCAGCGACCAACAGAGAACCATATAAGTAGAGAAAAATTTTATATAAAATATAAATAAAGACATCTTTATAAACTGTTGGTATTCCCCAAGTAAAATCAGCACATTTACTTTGCAAACCCAAAACAGTTGTTTTGAAGCAAGTCCCTTTGTGTCTCCTTCCAACTACATTGCATTGCTGTCCCTGAGCCCCACTTACATAAAAATTACAGAGTAGCCGGCTTGGTTAAACAAAGGCCAATTACATAATGAGCTCTTTCTAAGTCTAATTGCTAGGATATATTAGCATTTTGTTCTCATAGAAAACGTGCCCCTTGCCAGAATTCATTCCCAAGTAAAGGCATAAAGTAACTGGTTGTATTTTCTTTCTTTCTTCTGAAATGCCATAGTGCTAATTGTAAAAATCCAACATTTGAGTATGTATTGCCATGTCTGCATGTCCCGGCTCACTAAGGAGAAGGATCAGTCTTCAGCCTTGATGATTATGACTGTCTTTTAGATCTTCTCTCTGCTGATGGGCAGACAGAGGTTTTCAGTCATACTGTACTGAGTTGACAGATCCCATTCCTTCTGCTATGACAGTCTGGTAATATTGTTGGAACTCAAGCCAAGGAAATTGTTTAGACTATATATAAAATATATTTCAGTTTGGGAGAAATGAACTGAGGTTTATTGCTGGATTTCCACGATAATTTAAGAGAATCTGGGCAAAGAAATTCTCTGAACTGTAACTGCTTCATTTGTCAAGTGAATTTAACTCAGGAGACAAGAAGTAGCCAATGTTTCAAGAGGACATTATAGGGTCTTCAAGAGACAGTTTCATGACCCAAGAACCTGCAGGACATGCTTTCCCCAGGCTTTCCTAGGATGTAACTGTGGATTTACCACTTGCGACATTCTGGGAAACTCTCATGGCTGTTCTACTTACCCAGTTTCTATCAACATCGTACTAAAGATAAATGTAATTCAGTGCATCCATTTGATTGGTTCTATCTCCCTTTGAGAGAAAGATACATTAAACACCATTGTTTAGTTAATGCATAACATGCACATCATACATGTTCAATAAATTTTCTATGTGTTTATATCTTAAAAAATATTACTTTCTAGAACAACTAGAGAAAGCAGCTGGGTCAAAATAATGTTCTCCTCCTCTGGGAGTTTGCCAGGCCTCATTTCTGAAGGCATTATTGTCAGCAAATTATTTTTAGGTGGATTTTACTCTTAAAATTTGCTGAAAAGCATTTTTTATTAATGCCCTAAATGGCTCCACTTATAGTAATGCTCCTAAAATAAATACTTAAAGTCATTTTCTTGAATTTTTTTAGTGCATTTCCAAAAGAACTTCCATACATATAGAAAAGTGGGTAGATAGATAGATACATACACACACACACATATATAGCACATATCTACATATACATACATGCATATATGCATAACATGTCACATATATATTTGTACTGCTATATATGACTGAGACGGAACAGGTACAGCAACACTTGCTGCTAATACTTCAATAAGACAAATAGTACATGAATTTAACTCAGTGATCATCTGTTAGTTCTGCCAATTTAGGATGCAAAGAGGAATCATTGTTAAGTTGAATAGTGGTAATGACTCCATAAAGACATTACAATTCCAAGTTGTATAAATAATAAACAAAGCATATACACAGAACAATTTGAATTCCAATATACATCTGCATTGGGCAAAGTGTTAGTTGTCTAATTGTGATTCATAAGCAGTTACTTTTGAACACTTCCTTAGGGACCATTCTATGGTGCCTTCAGAAAATATACAAAGACTAAAAGGGGGGTGTTATTACATTTCTGCCTGAAGAAACAAAAGCATTTCTCAGCCACGTGAATAAATAAAGATGTGTGTTAGATCAGTGGCCTTAAATTGTAGTTCTGGTTCAAAAGCCTCAATAAATGCAAATAATCCTAAATTCTGTTGGAAATACAAATGCTTGGGCCCCCAAGCCATATTTACATAACAAAACTGAGGGTGAGCCCAGCAATCTGTGTTTTAGCAAGACTTTTGGTAAATCTGATGCATTTTGAGGTTGGAAAACCAGTATGTTAGTTTACCAATTACCAGATCGTACTATCTTGATTTGGGGATGGGGGTGTCAAACAATACATTTAACTATGATCAAAGTGGCATCATTTTCAACTAACTAATGAAGTGTATGCGGGAGTGATTTTTATGATTCAACATCATTGCAAGAGAACAGTTAGAACATAGAGTCATGCAGAGGGTGAGGTATTCTATTCATTAGTCTCTCTGTTGTTTGTTATCTCCTTTGCCCAGATCTAGGTGTTCCATTCCACTCAGCCTGGCTCTCACTATCTCCAAATGAAGCAATTCAACTCTTGCCACATCATGGTGCTGTTTATCTCAGAGCTAGACTCTCTGTGCACACCATTGGGATGTGCACATTGGAACCAGCCCATTAAGGGAAAGAGCTCTCATTTCATAACCCTGATGTTTAGCAAAACGTGCAGATCCAAGGCAGGAAAATCAGGGTATAGTGACAGCTTGAGAAAACTCAACAGTGTGCAAAGCTCAGCCCACCCTTCTTATTAGCATGAAGTTGCCCTAGGAGGACTTATCTGAAGACAGGAAGGATCTCAGCTAGGGGAGCTGCAGGATCCTGTGGTCCCCCCAGTACTCCAGTGTACAATAGTGCTCAATTTCATTCTGCTGTCGCCTTCCTTTCATGTCTCATAACTTGCACATTTGGATCATATTGAGATAACTATAGTCACAATTTTGCTTTAAATAATTCCTTGGTGGAGTAGTTTTATTTAGACAGAGTCCTGAGAGAAAAGACTTTTTTTCCAAGGCATAATTCACATCCCTCTGATTAACATGACCCACAAAGTTCTACTTAGGGATTTTTTCCTCTCTTTTCAACTAATGATCAAGGACTCGAGCAAAAAGGAGACCAAATTTAGAAGTTTAAGCAGCCTTACATCAATAAAGGGAAGAAGCAGCAGAGGTAAGGGGGAAATTACATTCATACTGGTTAGAATTCCATCTTTATACTTTTCCCCCTTGAGATAATCATACTTTGTTTAACAGTGTTTATTAAATGTAATATTTTCAATGGAGTCTTTCTTAATCAAACTATAAATTATGGCTTCTTCCCAAACTCCCTCTTTATTTCCCATTTGCTTTTTCTTTATAGCCCATATAACCATTCCAAAATTATGTATTATATATATTTATTTTATTTGTTTTTTGTCTCCCCCTCACCACTAGAACATAAGAGATTTTTCTCTGGTTAATTGTTTTATACCCTTGCCTTGAAGACAATTTTGCATGCAGTAGACTCTCAGTGGAGATTTTCTGGATGAATAAACAAATAAATATTGGAGGAAGTAAAATCTTCTGGATCCAAAATATTAACTTGCTAATGATAGAATATAAAGCACCAAACTTAATAATAATATGGGATGCAGGGTGGAATTTTTCATTACATTGTTCCTCAATCCATTACCTCAAACAACTTGAAAACTTCACTTACACTGCAGAGACTCTGGAAGCTTCTGGAGAGAGCTACCACAGTCTTGGGCAGTATTATCTATTCCTTCTCATAGAGTGGAAATGCAAGCTGAGCTAAGTCACAAAAACAGGCTGCGATAATACTGACTTCTAATCAGATTCATACAGAAATATTTCCAATATGGCGTTAATTCCAGATATCGTCAAAATCCTGACACAAACACACTGCAAGGCTGTGTGCATTTGCAAAACAAATGCAAAATGCTGAATTTGTCTGCCAAGGACACCAATTCTTCAAGAGATTAGCTGCACAGCTCCATGAAAACATGGATAATTACAGCATCATGTTTGCTTTAGCTAACAAAGCACACATTCATTATAATGCGGTTTTCTCCCCCGTGGGGCTTCGGCACAAATAAAGATGTCATATTTTGAACGGGATCATGACATGCCAAGCTTTAGCTTGGGAGATAGAGCAGAAGGTGCTTGGTTGAGCCAGATCAACTCCTTGGCACAGGAGCACAGCTTTGTTTTTCTGGGCCAGGCTTTGGTGTGATCTCACCGGTTACCACAGCTCACCTGCAGATAACAGTCATGATCAGTGTGATGACACAGTACAGGCTAGATGACCATCTTATTTATTATGGACACCACTAGCAAATACAGTTTAAGAGAATATCTAGCCAAATTGTGCCATGCTCAAGAAAGAAAGCATCAGACCAGGAGTTTTAGCCCAAGAACACATGCCAAGGTCAGTCAGAAGAGCACATCTGTTGGGGCTCAAGACAATTCTAAATGATAATGACTTCAAAGACATGTTGAGGCAAGGTATATTATGCCTCCATTTCATTACTGTCATTGGAGAGAACTGGGCAGTCCTGATGCCACTTGGCAGGGAGCTGGGCACATGGGGATGATCCAGATTTTCACTTTTGCAGGAGACAGCATGATTTCATGCAGCTGAGAGCTGGCATTCATGCCAGGAGGGTGGGCAGTGGGGTTGCCATCCAGTAGTATAGAGAGTCTGATTTCCATTAAATCTGTTCCTCTCCAATCTGAACCCGTCACCACAGAGTGGGAGAAATAACCATCAGCTACTCATTTACTGCAGATCCTGTCTGAGTCACTGCATCTTGTAGGTTTACTCAGCACAGATATAGAATCTTCCTCCTCTGTGCCAGACAGTGCGCTGGGAATACAAAAGGCATTGCGATCTCTGCCCTTAAAGAGCCCAGTCTTGTTGGAAGACTGACATATGAGCAGATCCTTATGATGTGTGGTATGACTACTGAAATTGTGAGAAAACCCAGTAGGCTGGGAGTACAGAGGGAGCTACTAGCCATCCTGGTGGCAAGGAAGAGACTGAGGAATATATTACAGAGGAACTGCAATGTGTGTTTCACATAATACCTTAAAATATTCCGTTCTGATATAGAAAATAAGAGAAGAAAATACATATGAATACTTGAGAGTAAAGGACATAGCTTACAACACATAACTAGAATTAATATGATGTTTTGTTATAGATAGATAAGATAGTGTTGACATCTGAGACATGTTGGGCAAAAATGTAGTACAGCATGTGTGACTGAACATAGAAAGATATGGAACGAACAAGAGACACCTCATATTTATCAATAATGATCAAATATTCATGACTGGGTAAAAATAGATGAGGCATCATAAGGCCTCAGGTCTCAAGTGAACTATAGCTATAACCAAGAGCATTTGCCTCTGTTTCCCTCAGAGAAGATACATGGGTGTTTTGGGCCCAAGCATGTTTTGTAATATTTTAAAATATTCCATTCGAATATAGGAAACAAGAGAAACAAATACATATGAACACATGAGAGTAAAGGACATAGCCTATGACACATAAGTAGAATTAATATGATGTTTTGTCATAGGAAAGATAGTCCTAACAACTGCACCAACAACAGGAAAGGCTGGTGGGACAGAGAGAGACACATATATGAATGTGACAACAGCCAGGATTCTGTAGTGTGGTCCTCTTTTTTTTTTAAATAAACAGACTGCTCCTAGTTAGCAAGGGATTGAATTGAAGCAAAAATTCAACCCAGTAGATTTAGAGTAGAGAAAATACTAGAATGTAACATCGCTCCCTTCTCCTTACATCTGAGTGGAACTTCCGTGCAGAGGAAAGCAATTAATTTTCAGAGTTGTTCCAATAACTTGTTTGTTGAACCAAGAGCAGCAGAGTCAAAGATTATCACCATATTCTGTCTACTTCGAACAGGCCACCAGACAACTGCCAAGTGAGCCGTTTTTAAGGTCAAAGGATAAAGACCCAATTATAAAAAGTCACCCGAGTTGTGATGGAGTTCTGATTCTCCAACCCATTGAACTGAAGTTGTATACGAAATAGGTTTACTACAGAAGCTTGCTAGAGAGTTTGAGAGTGTGACCTGGAAACGGAGAAAAAGTCTGGTAAGTGAATCAGCTTTCTTAGCCTCCTCCTGTCCCAGAGTGAAGGGACTATTTTCCAAGGTGCCTATTCATGCCCTCCTGCCATCTTATTATTGATTAATTGATTAGTAATGCTCCACTGTTCTTTCATTTGGTTTCCATTACAGATCCTCACGATGTGTAGTATGAGTATTGAAATTGAAATGTTTTTATTGTAAGCTGTCTCACAACTTCCTGAAGGTGGTACATTTAATAAACGCAAATCTATAGCCAACAACATTGTGAACATAATTAACAGCAGCGAATTATATAATTGATGTGGTTAAAATGGGATATTTTTGGTTGTATATATGTTACCAAATAAAGTAAAAGAAATGAACAGGACTTCATATATAACCATGGACTGTGGCAGAATCAATCTTAAGAAATGTACCACAGAAATGCAAGTTATTAATAATAGTGGGAGAGTACATGGGAACTCTGTACTTTCTGTAAACCTGTGACTTCCCTAATTAAAAAAAAATCTAAAAGAAAAAGTAAACCTAGTCAGTGGAACACTAACAAAGCAGTTTAAACTGTCAAACCAGAGTGAAATTGGGACTGGATGGTGCTGAAATCTGTAGGGGAGCCTCTAGTACCATTACCAAAGAAATTGTGGGAGTGTTGCTCTTCATACAAAGATATTGAGGCCTAAGTTTGGTATCTCTAGCCTCTTATACTTCTTCTTTCTCTTCTTTATTTTATTTTTTTGGCATGCTGTGGTGGGGGGGTCACATTGACATTTCATTCTTTTTTCATGTGAGTCTCCCATTATTGCAGCACCATTTGTTGAATCTTTATTTATGTGTTTTTTTCTTTCTCTCTTTTCTTGTTTGTTTGTTTTTTGAGGAAGTGCAGGGTCTGGGGATCGAAACCGGGTCTCCTGAATGGCAGACAAGAATTCTACCACTGAACTACCCTTGCACCCACCTCATACTCATTCTCTGAATGGGTCATAACGGGTCAACCCTCCAGCATGCACTGAGGGTGTGGGAGGGCGGGTCTATTTTATCTACATAATGCGAGGCAGACAGGAGCAACATGGTGGTGAGATCTGTCAAAAATAATCTGAAGTTAAACTACAGAAGACCACAGTGGGTTTAGGATAATTTTTCCCTCTTTTAAATGAAGGAAATTTCAAGGTTATCTTCTAATAACACCACATTAACTTGCATTCTGATTTGCTTCTTGAATAGCAGAGAAAAGGTTGAATTACAGGTAGAGGCCAGGAATTGCATTCAATTCAGGTGTGCCTGGGGAAGTATGTTTAATGTGCAGACCTCATCTGCTAGGCATGATAAAGAAGAACTAGGTTGGGGACTGCTGGTCTAGCAGAATGAAAATGGGCCTTGGTTTCAGACAGACATAATTACAAATCCTGCTTTTGCCACTATGACTTTGGTCAAGTTACTTAACCTCTATACACCTCAGTTATCCAAAAAAATTGGGAAAATGGCATCTAGCATTTACTGGAATGAAACAATATAAAGTGAAGACACTTTATTTCTTAGTTCCTCTCCCTTACCCCAGTGTCCTGAATAATAACTGCACCAGTTAGGAAGCTTTGGGTTGCAAATAATAGAAACACCAATGCAAACTTGCATAGACAAGACAGAATGTGTTGGCCCCATAACCAAAAAGTTATGAAGGGTCAGGCTTCAGGGATGTTGTGCTCTAGTGGGAAAGAGAGGCCAGCATGGATCTGTTTCTTTTTCTCTCTCAACTCCACTTTCAATATAGGCTGACAGCCCTCCTGGTTGTAAGATGACCACCTAAAGCTCTCAGGGCTGCCAGCTTCTGAAAGAGAGAGAGCATTAGAGACAATGTCAAACCCACCCAACCAATATGGAAACTACGCAGGAGAGTAGAGGGATAGATGCTGGGGAGGCAGCGTCAGAGTTCACCACAATGACAAAGCGGCACTTCCAAGTCTTCATGCCAACATTTTATCTGGTTGATAACTTATTTATTCTACAGAAAAAAAGTTTCTCTCTCTTTCTGTCTATATATATATATATATACACTCTCTCTATGTATGCATATTCAAGGATAGGGTTTAACGTCTCTTTAGAAGTCACCCAGCTGTTTTCCTCCCTTTCATTGATCAGGCAATTACAATGGTTAAGAAGGAACCATGTATATTTTCCTCACTAAAAACAAAACAAAACAAAAAACAGAACAGAAAATTTCTTTATGATGTATCCCATTCTTTCATAAGCCACCAATTTCATATTATTAGCAAGTCACAAATTAGAGCTAGCAAGAATTCTGAGTATTCATTATACTCTTGACATTTCTGAAACTGTTTTACACATAAAGCATGAATACTTCTGATTAACACTTATGATTGGATCCTGACTGGATTGGACAGATACAAATTCCAATGAATTTCCTAAAATGCTAGTTCTTAACCTGCCTACAGTCTTAAATAAAGAGCAGATATTCTTTATATCTGAAACATAGGAAGGTCAGTGATATAACTACCAAATGCATAGTAAATGCTATCCTAGTTGTACAGAATTCATGTGTCCTAGAATTTCTGAAACAGTCACAAATTAAAAAATTCTACTTAACTGTTCGAAATGGGATGCTCTTTCCCAGTAACTATTTTGCAAGTGTAGGATTTCTGACATTATCTGGTTTATTATTCTTATTGAGGGACACAATTTGCTTAGCCTCAAATTTCAGATAGCAGTGAGTTAATTTAGGTACAACCTTAGAATTAGGGACCTTTCTTTTAACTTTCAAACAATAGAAGAAACAGAAAACCTCACAACAATGCATAGTATAAGTGAAGGCTCCATTTGGCTAACTTCAATCAGGGTTCAGTCATTCAACAGAAATGCTGACTCATTTGGCTGAAACTGAGATGAAAGAGTCTGGTCTTCACCTAGCCCAGGACAGGAGGCCAGTTAGATGGAATTAGCAGGCATCTAGCCATGATCTACTCGCTTTCTGCTTTGGAGCCTAAAATGGGATTTTAACGTGGGAACCAGAAAGAACGAGGTCTGCCTTTCAGAGAAACCTGTGTGAGCACATATGGGAAAGCCGGAAACAGCAGTGAAGATGAAGGGAAAACCAGGATCATTTCTTCAGCTGGAGGCAGGAACCTCGATGCTGCTCCATTTGGCATGTACATGCTGGGGACAGGGGAACTAGTGGTTGGGTGCTACAGGGTGGCTTGAGAGTTGCTGAGTTATGGTTACCATGGGCTAAGCCTCAACCAAGTGGGTGGAAGGAAGTGTGGAGAGGGAATCAGAGGCCAGGCTCTAGAACCTCAGGAAGTGCTGAAAAAGACATTCTGGGCCTTACATTTTACTTCAAAAATGAAATCCAATTCAGACCTAATATTCTTTGATTTTATATGTGATTCTGTGTTATACAGGATCATGGTATTTTTGCTTTCCCTTTCAAGTAAGACTTTGAGATTTCTTGCAATTTTATGTAAGCATTCCTACATGGTGATCTCAGAAATAGATTTGGCTTCTGGGAATCATGTGTTAAATATAACAAAGAAATCAAACTACTGAGCCATCAGCACAGGCCATCAAAGTTTTAACTTATAGTTGTTGTTACATTATCTCTACATTATATCATTACATTATATTAATAATTATATTAAATTATATTATATTTACCATTAGGTAAATATCTTGCCATGTGTAAAGAACATAGAAAAAATTACTACTCACAGTTTGATGTATTTAATGGATATAAATTTAGGTCAGTTGTTTATCTAATGGAACATGTACTCATTATGCACTAATCTTGACTCATACTCAATATCATAAAAAAATAGCAAACAAAAACACATCTAAAATTTGAAAACTCAGATTCATTAAACTTAGCCTTGTATATCAAAATAACGTCCAATCTGAAAATTTGTTAGTCACCATCACAAACATCTTCCTATTGGTTTTGTTTGTTTTGAAAATATACTTAGGTAGACACAGATCAACCCACTACTTAAATTGTTGTCCTGTAAGCCAATAGATGTGCGATATTCAGAGGTGATCCAGTTCAGCCTCTCCTCCCACATAGAAATTTATTCCAAAATTATTCTTGACAGATAGCCAGCTTCTTGCTATGATGGGGATGTTCTGTGGGGGCCTGTTCTATTTTCGGAGCATTCTAAGTTAGAAGGAACATATATACAAGGAGATGACCACTGGTTCTCCAACAAATCCACATATTTTCCATCATTTGGTCCTTGTAGTAATCCTTCAAATGTTTAGATTTGTTTTGTGCATTGGCTGGAAATCGTACTATATTATTGTTACTTATGTCCCTCCTAGGGCTCCCTTTTTCATTCATTGTACTTCTCTCATTCTGTAAATCCCAGGCATTTCATCCTTCAGGCTGTTTCCACCAACTCATTTAAATCTCCAATATGTCTCATAAAATGCGCTGATACAATCATCCAGGTGGGGTCTGGCCCCCATAAAACTGGGTATGATTGACAAATCTGATTACTAAACTGGGGTATGTTATGTTTTCTAAAAGTCACATAGCAACTAACTGTATGTTAAAAATCTCTAGTTAATTAATATGAACTGATGTTTGCTTTCTATCTTAAACTTCACTATGAGACCAACACATTTCACGCCTCTCCCTCTGTCAGGCCAGAGTCAGATGCTTAGGCTGTCTCTGAATTCATAAAAACGATCAAATAATTTCAATTCTATAAAATAACTCAGATTCTTGAAATTTTAGATAGGAAAAACAATAGCAAAAGTTTCATAAATACTTATGAAAGTTTTCATAGGGCAGTGTGACGGTGGCTCTGTGGCAGAATTCTTGCCTGCCATGCTGAAGACCTGGGTTTGATTCCCTGGGCCTGACCATGCCAAAAAAAAAAAGTTTTCATATAGCTATTTTTATTGCTTCCAAATCTTGATATTATTGAATTAAATCTTCAGAGGATATCTGATAAGATCTAAATATGAATACCTGGAGAAAAAGTTATTAATATCTTTAACTCATCTAGTCCAATTTTCATTTTGATTCTGAAATATTTTAAATATAAATAAATGTACACACTACTATATTTATACTGGAACCCCTTTGGGTTTTAAGATATAGAGCGTTGTGAATTCAGCTCGAGTCCTCTGCCCAGTCCCTTCACTGTTTGCCCTCACAATAAATAAACACTATGTAAAGTTGGCACCTATCATTTCCATGTGTATTATGATACTTTTATTATATATATAAGTGTATATATGTAAATAACATGTTGTTTTCTGTGTTGAAAGCATTTATATACATGGTATTATATAGTATGTATCCTTTCATAACTTTCCTTCGTTAATCAGCATTATGGTTTCTGTTTTACTCATGTTGATATATGCAGATCTAGCATATTCATTTTAACACTTCTATAATATATCTTTGAATAATTTACCAGTTTAATTGGCAAAGTTTCTATAGAAGGGTCAATAACATGTATACAATTTTTTATTATTACAACCAATGCTGCAATGGACAACTGGGTATGCATCTTCTGGGAACGTGGGAGAAATGTGGCATCAGGGCATAAACATATTCAGTTTTACTAGGTTTTTCCAAATTGGTCTCCAAATGGTTATACCAATTTATACCCCTATTGTCAACACCTGAAATCCCATTCCAAATAATGCAAGGTGTAAATCTTACTTCCTTTTAAGGAAGTTTCAGTATCATCCCAGCGGGAAATTACCTAATGGATCAACTTCATAATCAAAAGGGAATTTTACTTACTATATCTTATGTTAACTATTGAATACTTTCAATGCAGTTAAAATTACATATATATAGATAGCAAATGAATTATTTCTTATAAATATCCAATTTTTCATGTTAAAGAAATTCTTCGGATTCTTTTAAATAACTCATGTATTTGTGTTATTTTCATAAAAGTAATGTACAATGTCACAAAGATATTCACTAAGCAGAATATGAGAGTTTTAATTTAGACAGATATATATTCCCGGAACATTTTATTATCTGTGCTCTTTGAAATAGCTATTACTCTTATAGGATGAACAAACAAAATCAGCTTCACAGTGGGACTTGCAATTGCACAGAGTGTACTGCAATAAATGCCAAATATCTGTTGGCTTATACAATTAAATAGACATACTGGGCAACATTATAGTTAATTATACTACAAATACTCATATCTATGTTAAAAAGGAAAGATACTCTTCTATACAAAATCAAAACAAAAGTGGTCTTTTGTCTACAAAAAGTAAAATACTTGGAATCTTCAAAAATCCTAAGAGTTAACTTAAGGAGACCAGAAATAAAAAATAATTTATTTAAAAAGGCAAATTTGAACTATAAGGCACTATTTGGTCAAATGTATGCAATAAGGAACACTATAAGAAAAAGTTCAATGAAATTCTCCACTATAGTTGTTTAGGGAAAAATGATATTATAATTGCTCATTACATCATATAATGGCTCCTTTGTAAGTCTTATGGTAAGATTTCTTTGTGGGCCTGTGGAAAAGTTGAACTTTTCCTCTGTACTCTGTAAATTTTTTAACTGTCAGTGCTTTCCTCTTTGTTTTGAGCACTGGAAGATCTGATCACATAACCACAGGTGTGACCCACCTTTAGCAAGAGCACAAAACATACCAGCATAATAAATTTGTGCCTGGCACTATTTTCTTTTCCTACTCTTGTCCTCTCTCCAACTAAATTTTTCAATTAATTTATTTCACCTAGTGGTAGTCTTAGTATTTTTATGAACTGCCTCAAATCCCCTTTGGGATTGTTCTGGTTCGCTAGCTGCCAGAATGTAACACACCAGAGACGGATTGGCTTTTAATAAATGGGGATTTATTTTGTTGGTTCTTCAGAGGAAAGGCAGCTAACTTTCCACTGAGGTTCTTTCTTACGTGGAAGGCACAGGATGGTCTCTGCTGGTCTTCTCTCCAGACCCCTGGGTTCCAACAACTTTCCCCGGGGTGATTTCTTTCTCCATCTCCAAAGGCCTGGGCTGAGCTGCAAGTGCTGAGATGAGGAATGCCGAGCTGCTTAGGCTGTGCTACCTTGCAATCTCCCATTTAAGCACCAGCCAATTAAGTCAGACATCACTCATTGCAGCAGACACGCCTCCTAGCTGACTGCAGATGTAATTGGCAACAGATGAGGTTCACACACCATTGGCTTATGTCCTCAGCAACAAGACTAGGTATGCTCACCTGGCCAAGTTGATGACTGAATCTAACACATGCCCACCCCTTGTCAACTTGGCAACTTCAAGCATCACCTTAAACAGATGTAAAAAATTCTCTTGCTGTGGACCTGTGAATCTCAAAACAAGTCCAGTGCCAATAAGCAAAGGAGGATATTCACAGGATACAGATTTTCATTTCCATAGGGAGAAATTGGAAGAAACACAGATGTAAAACCTGCAGGGCAAGCGCCATGGGATTTCAAAGTCCGAAAGTCATTCATCCTTGGGCTATAGGAAGTGGCAGTCCCACCTCTTCCAAGGGCCTATGCAGTGGCCAGCCTCTTTCCAAATCAACCTCGGGGAACATCGAGGAGACCACCTCTGGGCTCCACTCTCTCCAGGCATCAGGGCCACCCCTGGGCTCTCTGCCATTTCTGGGGCACACGCTCAACCCCTCCACATGGTGGCAGCCAGGCTCTCCCAGTCCCCCAAGGAGCGTGCTCTGCCTTCTCCAAGGCCTGAGGCTGCACAACTCTTCCACCGCAATGAGAGGGGAGATTCATCCTCGCCCTTCAGGGTAAACTCACCCTCTCCATGTATATGGGTGGGTCCACTCTCCTGGCCCAGGTTTCTTGGCTTCAGACCCGAGCGTCCATGTTTCTTACTCTGCAAACTCCAATCTTTCCCTTTTGTGTCCTCCTTTGCCAAAATTGGCAGTGGTTCCATTTACACCAACAGTCTCTTCAAGCCCTCCAGGACTTCTCCATCAATCTCTTCACAGTTCCTCCAAAGTCTTCCCCTTAGCCATCCAAAACACAGTTCCAACAGATCTCGCATTTGCAAACCGCAGCAGCACCCCACTCTCCTTACCAACTCTGTTCTGGTTCACTAGCTGCCGGAATGCAACACACCAGAGATGGATTGGCTTTTAATAAATGGGGATTTATTTTGTTGGTTCTTCAGAGGAAAGGCAGCTAACTTTCCACTGAGGTTCTTTCTTACGTGGAAGGCACAGAATGGTCTCTGCTGGTCTTCTCTCCAGGCCCCTGGGTTCCAACAACTTTCCCCGGGGTGATTTCTTTCTCCATCTCCAAAGGCCTGGGCTGAGCTGCAAGTGCTGAGATGAGGAATGCCAAGCTGCTAGCAGTGCTACCTTGCAATCTCCCATTTAAGCACCAGCCAATTAAGTCAGACGTCACTCATTGCAGCAGACACGCCTCCTAGCAACTGCAGATGTAATTGGCAACAGATGAGGTTCACGCACCATTGGCTTATGTCCTCAGCAACAAGACTAGGTATGCTCACCTGGCCAAGTTGACGACTGAATCTAACTAACACAGGGATGAAGTGATGTATAAAAATAAGTGAGTGATTAAAAAGAAAACAAAACTGTGAATAAATAAATCACCAGCCTTGACCACAATCTGAAGCTCCATTCTTTCTTTTTAAACTATGGTCTGGACCTTTCCAGTTAAATGACCTATAAGCAGCTCAAACTTAACTAAAACCCATCATAGTCCTGCCCTCATATCATGTCTAATGATGTTTATATTTTTAATGAGAAAAGAAAGTATGCATATTATTAATAGTGGGATGGGGATAAGGGAGTTTCTGCTTCCATGAACTCCACTAGACCCTTACAACCTCCCCAATAAAAATATTATAATTTAATATAGAACTTTATTATTTTTCTCAACTCATTTCAAGAGTGAATAATAGTGTTAGACACTCTTTCTGTTTTGACTGATGAAGAATGTTCTTCCATGAACTAGAACAACAACAACAAAAACTTTAAAGGACTGTTACCACTTACTTAAAAAAATTGGAGATAGAGAATTGAAAGGAAAAACTCAAAATTTTATCATGATTTTAACACAAAACGCTCATTATATCCATATGTCAGATATTCACTTATTTCAGTTTGTTTAACATATGTTTTAAGTGTCTAGATATGATGTTGAATGCTAAGCATCCCAAAGGAGATGAACACACCCCTGATTTTAAGAAACTTCAGCACTCTCAGTGTTATCTTTGACTTTTTCACCCCTCACTCTATATAGTTAGCCAGCAAATGTAAGTGATTCATCTTTTGCATTGTCTTGCACTTCTATCTCACATTTTGTCCAAACTCTATTGCTCACAGTTCTTTCATTTCATTCCTGAGGCACTGTGATCTCTTCCTTATTGATCTCTCTAACTGTAGCCCCCAATACTGTTTTCTGTCCTGTCTGCCCACTGCTGCCAGATCAATATTTCCCAAATACCTCTTAAATTCTTTTCTCGTGTCAGAACTCTCCACTGCACCCTCTGACCTTTAGGCTGCCTGGCACTCTTCTATCAGCCCCTATTCAATGCCCTTCCAGCCCTGCCTTCCATTTCAAGGCAGGACCACATTTCCTGCTTTAGAGGAAAAGCAGAAGCCATAAACAGCTCAGATCCCTGTAGTGCCCTGAGCCCACCTCCTACCTATCTACATCTATACCCATCCCTCATTCCTTCTCTTCATCTCAAGAGTAAAATGTGCTCATTCATTCTTCTGGACTCCCAAATCAGATAATACACACTTTGGCAAAGTCTACTTCTGCAGCCCTGGCAAACAGAAGGAAGAACATCATTGGGTTGTTACTTGAGAAACAGAAGATTGGCAATTACAATTTGATTTTTAAGAAGTTAGAGAACAGCTGTGATCAACATCCCATATGTAGGGGTTTCCCTGGGCCACCATGAGATCCTCTTTGAGAGGTGGGCTCCTCACTTACATGTAGCATAGATAGCACTCAATTGTGGCGCCCTCTTTGTTCACCTCATTTTTTGCATTTGTGGGGTGATGATATATCCATTTCTTGTAACACGTAATTAAGTACTATTAGATGTCAAAGCACTAAAGTGTGTGAATGTTTAACTTTATATAGTACAGCAAATGTGAACATGTATCCATGATAATGTCTTGCATTTTCTTGAACTGCAAAATACGTTATGCAGAGGCACATCAGACCCTGGGGCTAGTTCTGTACATGACCATGGCAGAAACTCACTTGTCATATGAAAATCATCTTTCATAAGCAGTTGATGCAGGAAACATTAAGGGCCGACCAAACTTAAACAGAAGGATTAATTTAAAGAGTCTTGAAACCACTCGTTCATGTCAAGACTAATGATGAAACAAATGTAATTAAGTTTTAATAGAGAAAATATGGGCTGGGAAAATAAATGAAATGAAAAAACGTTTTCAATTATTTATGTGGCCAAAAAACAGGAGAAATTCTTCAAAAGAAACGTTTGATGTAAAGTCCTCCACTTAGAACCAGATCCTATCCCATTCCAAAGAGGAGATAAAAGACGATGTGCAAACCATAAGAGAATGCCCCATGGAATGTCTTGCCCCATGGAATGCCTTGGCTGGTTTACCAGGAGCAAGAACTTCTGATGTTATCCCTTCCTCTGGTTGTCACGTGGCTTCTTCTTCTACTGCCTTCTCCTCCCCCTGCTACTCAATGTTTGCTTCTTTTGAACTGCCAATTTTTGGAAAGCTTACAGTTCAGTCTTGAGTATGCTTCCTGAACAAGCATTCAAAAAAATGTAATCAGTTCTCATTAGGAGGCTGTGTGCTAGGAGTCTTGGCATACAGCTCCCCATTAAAGCTAATCTGAGTGTAGTTAATGGCTAACACCAGGAATTGTAAAATTGTTGCTAAATTGAAGAAATTCGTATGGAATTATTTACTCTTTATGGGCCCCTCTCCCAGCTACCCCATCATAGTAGTCTCTGCAAAGGATAAGTTGATGGAGCAATAAATACTTAGGTGTGGGTTCTTCCTCAAGGACCCTTCAGTCAAAATTAATCCTTACACGTGATTAATACATCTTTAATATGACCATATACATCACTAAACCAGTGCATCTATTAAACACAAGTACCCCCAGGATTCTCTGGAGGCCTGTATTCATTTACAAAATGTCAAGAGGTACTCAGCAGTGAAAACAGAGTAACTGAGCTCCATGGGGGATGGACAGAGTGCTCTTAAGAATGCAAAATTGAAATATCAGAACTGTTCAGTTTAAAACCTTTGCGGAGAGCAAAATAAACTTGAGAGGTTCTGGATAACTACCTTAGAAGGATCGGGTGTGCCTGGAGCTTTCAAATAATTGAAGAATGCCAAGAGGGTTAATTGATGTCAGTAGGGCAAGGCTGAAGAAACCACTCACTGTGGATTGAAGGTGAATAATTTGTTCTGTTGAGGGCTATTTTCTGAATGACCTATGCTGATTCCCATCACTAGACGGAATTAGTTATCACTGCCAATGTGCCCCTTCAGGGTACTCATTTTTCAATTCACTGCCACTTGGTTGAGTTATTCCCTAAATGAATCAATCACTAATTCATAATTAGATCAAACGACATTATAAATCTTTCTACTGAAGAAAAGTTTGGCGATGACAATGTGAATCTTTAGACAAATCAAAGCATGCTTGCTACTTATAAAGCTCACTGAATCTTAGTTGACAAATTATTTCTAGGATCAAGATATATTAGTTGATATTTTTTGATGGACTTAGTCTAAAGAACTTAATTCTTCTTTTATTGTTTTTCATATACAGGCAAGGCCATTTTTCTAGAATAGATTTATCAGTGTTCTTGACCTTAAAAGCCTTATTTTCAACGCATGTTATAGAGAATATTATATGAAACTAATTATAGTTACTTTAAGATTATTTCATCCCTGATGACTGCCTTAATTTGCAAGGTTGTAATGACAAATACCAACAATGGTTTTGAAGTTAGGAGAAGTCCAAAATCGAGATGCCAGCAAGGCCATGTGTTCCCCTCAAAGTCTGTACATTTTGGTACAGGCTGTTGGCAACCCTTAGGGTTCCATGGCTTGTATCCCTGCCTTGCATCACAGGGCGATGTCCTCTCCTTTGTCTTCCAGGTTCCCCTTACATCTGTTGACTTCTGGCTTCTGGCTCCTCCCCACGGCTTTCTCTGATCCTAACTTCCAGTTGCTTCTACAGAAAGACCTAAAGTAATCCAATAAGGCCTGTAGTAATCTAGATTAAGGCCCACCTGCTTCAGCTTGCCATACCTTAACTGAAAATATTACTTCCAAGAAATCCTATTTACAATGGGTTCATACCCTCAGGAATTCAAATTAAGATAAAGAACGTGTCTAAATTGGGATACATCATTCAACCTACTGCAATGATCAAAGCCAAATAGTGGGAATTCCTTCTGCCTATGCTAATATTCCATGGATTATAAAATAATAATGCTGGATGAGTAAACTGGATTGCTAGTTCATCTTCCTATTTCTGAGGCTTGCCAATGTCCTGCCCTTCAGTTTAGTGCTGTTGGCATCACAATCAGAACTCACTGCTTCTTACCTTGCTTCACAGCATACTCTCAAATAGAATTGATACACACAGGTAAAAAACAAACTTGCTATTGGTGTGTTGCCCCCTTCTTCTCTTTCATATTCCAAGTTCTGATGCCTTTGTGGTCTAGGCAAACCCTCAGTCCTCCACTGTAGGATGTCCGGGAACCCATATGTCTCATATTGCCTGCTTCTGTAGTGCTGACCTTTCTGTCTCATTTCCTTTTCCCTGCACCAGGAAAATTTCTCCCAGTCCTCAATATTTGATTTCCAATAGGCAACACTTAACATTCGTGGGACATTTAATTACTCTCTCTTATGAGGTTGCCAAGCTGTTCCCTTCTGAGAGAACCGCCTTAACACTTTGTATCCATTTAGGGTAGTTGTTAAAGACTGCTATGAATATTGAGAAATGTGGCTGCAGTGTCAGTTCAGGGAAGCAAGCAGTTTGGGTCCAAGGGCTAGCTTTTCCCACTCCATCCTCACCAAATACAGTAGTGAAATGAATGCATCTTTCATGTGTGCATAAGAGAAGACCTGATCTCAGAACGAATCCTAGACTGCTCCTTCTCTGGCTATTTGCCCCTACTCACTCTCACCTTGAGATTGACTGTCATTGTCACCCCTACTTCATAACATGTGGTGTGGCCAGGGAATCTGTGCCTAATCCCAACCAAGTGTTAAGAACTCTGAGCCTGCTTTGTTAAGGCATTAAAAGCAATTCTAGCATTTCAGAATTCAGATTTCCCTGGGCAAACAAGTACTATAGTCCAGGGGAAATCTTAACTAAATCTTATCCACAAAGTAAGGCTTTGATGACATCAGAGCAGATTTATTTTTTCCCAGAATCATTCTTTCTTGAACTGACTACCCACAAGTACACTACATTGATGAGATAAATTTGAAAACGATGTTGTAGAGAAGTAGATGCTGCAACCTAGGAGCAGATGTAAGATGTTCTTTTTGTCCCATGATTCAGCCTCAATGCCAACAATTAAAGCAAGCCAAGGAGATCATTTGCAAGTGGGATAAATGAGTTCACCCTCTGCATTTAATTCAGCATGGATATGTCCTTGGCCTCAGCAGTTTTCTGCAGACCATTTACAGGAGATGTAAGTGTCTCCTCAAAGATAGATGTGAAATTTAATGCCCATTAACCGTGATCACCCTATGGCCAGGAAAAGTACTCCTCTCACTAATGCAGAACTTTCCCACTTTCAGAACTAAGTGCCTGCTCAATTATCAGCACATTCTCAAGCCAGAAAAAAGAGCCAGAAAGCTCTATAGCATTAGTCATAGGAATTACAAAGATTAATTGTTCTTCCAAAAATAACATTTCAAACCAGCTGGCGACATGCCTCTCTACCCACAGGTTCTCCTGGAATCATTGAATCGGGGTAGGAAGAGATCTTGAGGGAGCATTGACTTAATCCCTCTTGTCCTTCAGGGAAGCCTGTAACTAAATCATCCCAGACAGCCCCACATTTGCCCTAATTTTAACAAGCTCCAGGCATAGAGCTCTTAAGACTTCCTCATCTGAATAGAGAGAGAAATCTTTTCTTCCAGCTAAACAATCTTCCCCCTTAAATCCAAAGGGTAGTCACCTTTGCCTGGCCGATTTTGAGATGGAGAATAGCCCTGTGCCTGCACCACACTCTCTCCTCTTCACAAATAAAAGTCAGCCCCTTCCTTGTGGATCATATTTTTCTTGAGCTTTTAAAATATTCAAATCATTTTTGTGACACTTCACTAGTCTCTATTGAAGTTAACTGTATTTGTCTTTAGCTCTTAAGTTCAGAGCTACTTATAATTTTCAAGATCTGAGTAAAATAAGGGGTCTCTTGGCTATTTAATATGGCAGCCAGTACAAATATAGCTATCATGTACTTACAAAGTGGCCAGTTTGATGAGGAAGTGGAATTTTAAACTTTACTTAATTTTAATTTAGATCTAAACAATGACAATTGATTCAGCTTTTGGAAGACCTTTAAGGATATTTGGAAGAACTTGGGTTTGTGAATTTTCTTTTTCAGCAGCAAATTTTATGCCCTGAATATATTGATCAAATATTCCTGATGCAATTTAGTGCCTGGTTTCAGGTGTGGGGTAAGTGTGAAAATACACAGAGGGTTTCATGGACATGATACAACAAAAATACTTAAAGTATCTGATAAATATTTTTATATTGATTACATGTTAAATTGATAACATGTCAAATATACTGCATTACATAAAATATATCATTAAAATTAACTTTACCTTTTTTTGAATACTTTATTAAGGTGGCTAATTGCAATCCTGAAATGAATCTCTTAACCTAAGTCTGCCGTTATATTTCCCTTCATAAGAAAAATAAAGCTAACAGTGGATGAAAAGGTTGAGAGAGGAAAGGAAGGAAGTCAGAAGAGCAGGATTTTAAGTGGTATGCCACAGAGTCAATATTAGAAGCAGCCTAAGGAAAGGGGTTCAAGGCTGTTGAGAAAGTCTCAGCAATTCAATTCGTCACCAAACTAAGGCAGGGGACCCACACAAACAAGCTAGATTTAATTTAAAAAAAAAAAAAAAAAAAAACCTTAAAAAAAAAGCTGAAGAAAGAACTTTGGCTGCTTTTTGTGGCTTACAACTTGTGTTCAAATGCCAAATCCATAAAGATGAAAGTTCAGTCAATTAAAAAGTTTAGAAAGTTACTTTGAATGTAAATGGCTTCGAGAATATTGACAGCATTCTTATCATCTGCAAACGATTTCTTTTAAGTGGTGACTCACAGTTTAGGGCTGAGAAAGGGCCCATTATGAGTCCACGCTCTGTCCAGGAAGGCAGCTGATCATGCAGAGATGCCCACAAAATGTGAACCACCTTACCTTAAAAGTTGTGTTTTATTTCCTCTTTGAAGCCCCTTCAGGTGTGCTTTAAATAAAAATGGGTTAGATGTACTCCCCCTAAGATTGTAGGCACTGATATTGTATATGTTCTCATAGATTCTGACTTTCTGAGAAAATGCAATGTGACTGGCAGCCTTTTCCTGATGTGGCAGGGTTGCCTTGAGGTAACGTTTATTCATGACAGCATCATTTTAAGGGTCAGGAAAGTGAACACACAGGTAAGACATGCTAAGTATTGAGGACATCCAAGGTAGGGCACAGGAGGATTAAAACAGAAGACATGAGATTTCTGCTTCCAGATTTTTGAATTAATGATCATAAGACTCCCCTCCATATTCTTCTGGACATTTTGTAACACTAGCCATTTTTGTACTTCATTTATCATATGCTAACGCTCCCAGGAATTTAACCAGCCAGTATTGGTATCTCCTTGGGGGTAGGGATTGTGTCTCCAATTTTTTGTGCATGTCCTAAATTGCAACCCCATTTAGTCTAGTACAATGAGCTCCATGAAATAATGTGGTTTTATTTTGTGTTTAGCCTTAGGGAAAATATGTCCACCATACGCATTGTGAAACGCTGTTAAATATTAGAATTTGAGTGCTGGAATGATTTCTAGAGATTGCCTAGTAAATCCCTTCGTGGAAGAACTGACAAAGTGGGACCCATGCTTTAATGTCACTTCTAAATCCTGAAGCTAGTTAGCAGTAAGACTGCAGCCAAAATCTAGGTTGCTAGACATAGCTTCACATCATGCTGTCTAAGCAACAGCTGAGATTATTTAATTCAAAAAGGACTGAAATATTTGATGACAAGCATCCACCTAAATAACCTGTTTTTACCTCCTTTTAATTTTGAAGAGCCATGGTTAAAAAAATGTATTATTGTGCTTTCAAAAAAGGAATTTCTTAATCATTTAATGCCCAATGTGTGTGATGTCAAAATTAAAACCAAATGTTTACTATATGATGAAAATTAGACAGCCTTGATACCTAGCATCACTTATCCTGTGCCAGGTGTTATGCCAAACACATCACATGTATCATATCATTTAATTCTTCCACATCCTTTGGAGGTAAGCACTATTCTATTAATACTTTGCAGTGAGGAAACTGATGCACAGAGAGGTTAACTAGTCAAAAATGAAACAGATTAATCTATTTCAATGATGCAATCATGCAGATGCTGAATTACACTGCATCTTCAACATCTGCTCTCACAATCAGCTCATTTGGCTGAAATGACCACAGTCAGATGAGTACATGCCATGATTCCCACACCATTTGCATTGGGATGTATAGATGATATAGAGATTCAGAGATGATGATATAGATATCAATATATAGCTATAGATAGATGATACAGACTGGGTTTCGCTTAGATAGTACTCCTTCCTATTATGAACTTGGCAATAGCACACATTAAGCATAAACCCATTATGAACAAAGTATTGACCGTAGTATCTCAGAAGAACTGAAAATCCATGGTTCCAAGAAATAAAAACTTACGAATCACAAGATGCTAATGTAATGTAGGAAGGCAACGTGAAGGACATCAAGTATGTAGAAAAGGAAATTTGCTTTAGCTTCTATGTTCACACACATTGTGTGGGAGAGACTTCTAGTGCTCACCCATGTGCCATTCTTCATAGGGTTTAAACTTCCCTGCCTCTTTGTAGTTAGATGCCAGCTCTGGGTAATGGTTTATGAGCAGAAGCGAAATGTGTCACTTTCACCAAAAGCTTTTCATTACCGATGAAAGACCATCGTGCATTCTCTTCCTCTTTGATGTCAACAAAGAAGACTGCCTGTCTTATTGCAGGATGGTGAAAGCTCCGTTTTCCTGGATCGCTACAAACTTTTGTGGAGAACAACTGCCCTAGGAAATTGCCTCAACTTGCAACAGACTTTGCTGAGTAAAAAATGAGTCTCCATTATGTTAAGCCACTGAAAATTTGCAGACATTTATGATTACAGTATGTTTTAGGCTACCCTTATTAAAGCTACTACTTCTTTTTGATGGTAAGCTTATTAGAAAAACAACTGTAGTATGACAAAAGCATTTTAATTCATCCTTAAGAGAAAAATATTGCTGCTACAACCTAAAACAAATCACCAACCTCCATAATCAAAGGTAAGAGATGATTACAATTCATCCATTTATTCAGTCAGTATTTGTGTACTAATTTTTAAAAGACCATGTTATAAATAATTTTGGCATTAAAATGAACTTAATGACGGATTGCATAGAATGGTGAGGAGGGAGATAGTGTAAGTAGGAAATCAGTGTAGAATTTATAATTAGATGTTGGAAGGAGCTGAAAGTGGTGCCAAATATTAAAATGGAGAAGACTGAAGGATGAAACATTTTAGATGTGGGGATAGAGATAAAATATTCAGGTTGGTGCACATGAAATTTTAGATAATAAGAGATTTCCACAATGGAAGTGTCAAATCGGTAGGTTGGTACATATACAGAGTTGCATTCCCAAAGAAATATTTGGACAATTGATGTAGATTTACAATAGTAACAAAATTTGTAAGTATCTCAGAATTAACCTAACCAAAAACCCAGGACCTGTGTGTGTATATATATATATATATATATATATATATATTTTTTTTTTTTTTTGGTGTAGTGTCGGGGGATAGTGGAGTTGGGGTTGCATGGTCTGGGAATCGACCCAGGTCTCCTTCATGGCAGGTGAGAATTCTACCACTGAACTAACCTTGCACTGCTCCAGAACATATTTCAAAACTATTAGAAGACATAGATAGCTAATTGAGGGAAAATATACACTTTTAATGTATGGGACTCTCTAAAGAGAATTATTTTCCTCAATTTTCTATCTGTAAATTTTATGCAATCACAATCAACTTTTTTGAAGACATTGTCAAACTTACCTTGAAGTAATCTGTAAAGCAGGCTTGGGCAATTTTGGTAAAGAAGAACAAAAAGAATGATCTTGCTTAACTGTATATGACAGACCCTTTCAAGGTCATAGTCATAAACAGAGTTATGTTATAGAATAAAGAACTCAGAAAATATGTATTTTAACTTGATATGTGATAATGCTGGCACCATTTGTCAATGGTAAAAGGATAGATTGATTAGCAAAAGGTACCAGAGAAAATATCCTTGTGCCATAGAGAGGGAATATCAGATGCATTAGAAACTTAATGTGAAAGGTGAAACTAGAAGGTCAATAGAATATACAAAAGAACATTTTGGAACCCCCAAAAGACAAACTATATGGCCAAAAAAATGTAGTATCTTAATACAGCTAAATTAAGGTGCTTGTTTAACAGAAGACACCAAAGACAAAGTTGACAGGCAGAACACACTGGGACAATTTACAATGTCTAAAATCAATGAGATAAATATCTTAAAAATATACAGAAACTCCTATAAATCAGGAAAAAGACAGGAAACCCTATAGAAAAACAATAAATGATAGAAGAAGGCAATTAGTAGTAAAATCCACATAGCTAACAAGTTTATGAAGTGACATTTAACATCACTAGTAATCAAATAGATGCAAATTAAGAGAAGATACTTTACTTCCATTAGATTGGTAAAAATTAGGAAGCCTAAATTGCCAAATGTTGGTGAAGACGTGGGGAAAGAGAACCCCTCGTGGACCCTTAGTGAGAGAGTAAATTAACACAGCCCTTCTGAAAAGCAATTGGACCAAACTTGGTGAAACTGCTTATTCATGTCACCTCTCATATGACGGATCCACTCCTGAGTATACACATTCTAAACACATTTTCTCTCATGACCAAAGGGGCTATTTACCATCATATGCCCACACTGTTTACCACATGGGAGAGAGAGAAGCAATTTAGGGAAGGGGAAGCAAAATTTGCAATGCCTTGGAATTCCAAGCAGAATTAGAAACACACATTAGAAGCACGTATAGCATCTTACATAGATTTTAGAAAGTGTTGAATAGAAATGTCAACAATCAGAATGCCCATTTAGAACAATTGTGTTTTCTTAAAAACATGAGCAGGAAGAATCTTACATATATTGCAATGACACATTTACATTGAAGGAGATATATGCGGTACTTAGGGTGGATGCTTGTGGAAGTGTATAGGGTTAAGGCAGTTTGGATCAGGGATGGTTGGGGGGAGAAAACTAACATCCATATCAGAAACTAAGGATTATGATTAATTCAACATTTTCTAGCAACCCCTATATCATTATAGACAATGTTGTGGTAGAGGGAATGAAAGCAGAAGAAAAAGTGGGACTAAGGGTGGGCTTTTTTAAAAAAAGTCATGTGATGCTACAGCAAGTGTGAATGTGGATGAGAAGGGCCTGGTAGAGGAGAGGTTGAGAAGAGAGAGAAGGAAGGGGAGGTCAGCAAGCATAGTCCCTCATCGCCAATCATCTCCCCATCCCCTGTTCAACCCTGACCTTAGAACCTCCCTATTGTTTTTTAAATGTGTCAATATCTGTTAAACTACACCAGTCTGGGAGAAGGGATATCAAATGAATTATTTATTATGAATAACTTGGGTAAAACATGAACATCCCTGCAAAGCAGTTTGAATTGCAGTTGAACTACTATCACTCCACGTTTTAATAGTTAACCATAATGAATAGTTAAAGAAATTGTGTGACTAAAAATCTCATGATTGTTCTTCTTTTCAGCGGAAAAATAGCTGAAAAGTGAGGAAATGTAATTATATAAATTAAATAAATCCATAAATAAAATTAAAGATAAATATGAATGTTTTCACATTTACTTAATTTTATCCTTCCCAAAGATGTTCTTATATATAATTCCATCTATTTATGGGGCAACTCATTTTTCTAGTTTATTGAATTTTCATCCTAAATATATATATTCTAAGGTACATCTTATATGTGGAAATATTGCAAAGAAAAAGAACTGATGGCATTATCTACAAAAAAAATTATCAGGGAGTCACAAAAATGTTGTACATAATAGATGGATTTGAGGAGATGGACAAATGAGTCTCTAAAGTAGGTAGGACACCCCTATATATTATAGTTTAACTTACACATTCAATATATTTACATGCAATTAGTCAAACAGTTTAAGTAACTGGTCACAATTGACTGATAATTGCTAGTCAATAATAAACATTCTTGTTAATTCATTTATCACACAATAATTAGATTCTAGTATCTACATGGGCATACAATGATAAAGAGTATTCTGATCCTTGCCTGTGAGATGTCCACAGTTCAAAGATACTTGATGCAAAAATAAATGAAGCCATTGTTATTAGAGATCTATGAGCCAGCATGTAATTTAAATCATAGTCAATCCAATGGAATAGTCCTGACTCTACCTCCTTACTACACCGGTATACTTTTTTAGATAAAGTGTAGAAAAAACAATGTGTAACGTAAGCTATATTCCCATAGGGAGATTTGGTTTAGAAAAGTTTTTGCCTGCCATGCCAGAGACCCGGGTTCGATTCCCAGTTGCATGCCCATGCCCAAAAAAAAGGAATACAGAAAGAGCAATGGACGTGTACTGTTATATCCTAATATCCTAGTCACTATGGCGCTGCATCTCAAGAAAAATCTAAGTGAAGCGTCTGAAGTTGAGCATGACACTGATGTGATAGAATACAGATTTGCAGAAGTGCTACCTGAATCCTGCAATATACTTATTTGCAGTAAATGGCTTTGGTATTTTATGTTTTCCTAGCGCAATGTGAGACATCTATTTATCATAATGCATTACCACTATGTACTTATATGAGGCTAATCAGGACTGCTGACTTCTAGGAAGGCAAGTGTTTCAACAAGAAAAGATTATTTCGTTGTTTCCCAATAATTGTGTTCCAAAGGAAATATACATGATGCTAACTGAGCTGTCTGATTTAGTTTCTTTTGACATATACCTATATACATATATTAACACTAAAATGGATCTTGTGATAACAGTCGGAAGTCAAATAGTGTGATAAACTCATTTACTTGCTGAGTTTCCATACACCATGCTGCCATAATTTTTTCATGGTTAATTTTATTTGTTTCTAAATACTTGTCGGGAGGATAATTATTTGTCACTTGCTGCTAATGTACCATCTGCTCAGAGAAAATGAAAACCATGTTAAATAAAAGTTCCCCTGATCAGAAAGGAAAGCCAAGATGAGGCTGAAACTGGGGATTTACCTGAGCTTAAATGTGTGATTACATAAATAGACTCCACAGGTGAAAGACAGGGTTTTATTTCTACTAGCAGCTCAAATATAAACAGCTCGACTAACACAGTTTGCTCTTGCAAAGATAAAGAGACATCACAGCATAAATAGCTGAGGCGTAGGCACTGCCACTTAGGGCCTGAGCCCGTGGGAGATTGGAGAGTGCCTTATCCTCAATGTAGCTTCAAAATGAAAGAACTGAGTAAGCATAATAGTGGAATCTGAGATTAAGGGATGCAGTTCTGAAGATTAGAAAGCTGAAATAAATAACACCCTGAAACAGAACTGATTATAAAGTAGGAAAAGAAGACAGAGAGGTTGTAAGCAACAAATACTTAAAAACTAGGGGAAATATAGTCACATATCTTGTTTGCTTGATCTAATCACAAAAGACAGAAGTGAAAACATGTTTTCAGGCCCTCATTAATCATTTGAGAGAGAAAATTCAGGGAAAAGAAATGGATTAGGTGCATGAGAAATAAGTGTTAGCTGGGCATGTTAGGGATTAATTGGCTAGGGTCATAAATGTCCCCAAAGCTCACAGTTTCCCATCTGCAATCCCAAATTCATTGGCCTGATATTCAAGATAATTCATTTACTAAGTCAATCATAAATTGATAATTTTAATGACTTTCATGGATTAAAAATTCTTCAAGGTCCTGGTAATATCTTGTGGGCATGTCTCAGTTCTCCGGACTTTCATAGAATAAAATAGGAAGTCCATTCATTCACTTTGGTAAGAGCACTATATTTATCTACTACATGCCAGATTCCATGCAAGACACTGGGAATACAATGCTGTACGACTCAGACATAACTGCTATTCTCACCGAGATTACTATTTAGAAGGGGAAAGAGTTACTAATCAAGTGATCACACAAGCAATTCCATGGTTACATATAAAGGTAAGCAAAATGTATGAGTGGAGCCCAGCTCTAGGAAGACATGGAGCTGGAATACTAAGAAAGCTTCCACAAGGAAGTGATTCCTGACCTGCGAACAAGTAGATGAGGGGAGCTACCCAGTGAAGAAGTGAAACATTCCAGCAAAGGGAAGAGTATTTTTAAAGGCCCTGTGGACAGGATACAGTGCTGTTGAGTCATGAAAGAAGGCTGGAGGGGTGGTCGTAGAGGGAGCTGGAGGGAGGCAAATGTGAGTCAAGGGTTGGGAGAGAGAGGCCCAATGTAAGGCTGCGTACAAAATGTACGGGCCTTTGTCTTTATCTCGAGAATAGGAAAACTTCGAATGGTTTTAAGTGGAGACATCATCATACTATTTTTGTTTGGAAAATATCATTTTGTTCAGGGGACTGAATCATGTCCCTGCGGTGTGAGCCCATTTGTAAATATGACCTTTGAAGAAGATATTATTATTATTGATGAAGCTACAATGAATCAGGGTGGGCCTTAGTCCATATGACTGGAGTCCTTATAAGCAAAGAAAATTCAGACATAGTCAGTCAGTAGAAGCAAGAAGTCAGAAGTCAGAGTTGGAAAAAACCCCAGGAGGAGGAGACCCAGGAGACATGTCACCATGTGACAGAGGAAGAAATTAAAGCGAAGGAATCCCAAGGATTGAGGCAAACCAGCTCCAGAATTCTACAGACTCTGGGAAAAAAGACAATCTGTCAAGATCCTCCTTTTGGGTTTTTAGCCTCCAAAACCAGGAGACAAAAATTTCCTTTTGTTAAAGTCAACCCCTTGCATGGTATTTGTCATATCAGCCTCTGTAACATAAAGCATAACTTGGAGACTAGCCAGAGAGATGCAAAGAAATCAATGTAGACGTTTCTGCAGTGCTCTGGGTGGGAGCCAATGACAGTGTGGAGCAGCCAGGATGCTGTGGCCTCGGAGAGACGTGGTCATGAACCCATGACAACAGAGTGAGATCAACATTGTAGGAGGTGTGTTGAGGGTGTGGGGATCCCAGATGAGGACTACAGAAATAAAAGCATCCTTCATTCTTAAGTCTGAAATGAAGAGCATTTCTTAGCCAAAACAAGAGGAGGGGGTGGTACAGTGGCTGGGTGGGATGGTGGGAACAAGTCAAAAAACAGAAAGAGCCATAACGGTTTGTGTTGGAGGCTTAAGAACAAGAGTAGAAATCTTCTAAGTTGGTTGGTTTCCCTTAAGAGGCAGGGGAAGAGGAGAGGTACTGGACAGAAACTCTGGAGCACTGACATTTATGTGGAAAACAGGACAAGCACCAGGGAACTTCATTGAGAAGGAAAGCCAGAACTGCAGAAGCAAACACAGGAAAGAGGGGTGGTGCAGAGAAAGCTGGTGGATCAATGCCAAATGCCAGGAAGAAGTCAAGGAAGAAGACTGAAAGCTGAGTATGATATTAAGCAACATGGAATTTATCCATATCTGGCCCTCAAATATTATCCAAATTGATGCCTTAACATGCCCCTAAAACTCGACTTCTAAACTATTTTTCTTTCTTCCCCTCTTTGTTCTTGCTAAAAAGCAAGGTTTTTGTAAAGGAGACAATCACTGTTGGTCGCTGACAATCTGAACAAATCTATTTCCTTTCCAGAGACTTGCCTAGAAATGGACATGAGACCCAGGGCTTGCAGTGAGTTTTAAGAGCAGACCATAGGAAAAGGGTCAATATATTGAGCATGATGGTATGAAAGAAGAGGAAAAGGCCTTTGATGACATAGCAGACCCTGAAAACACCCTGGGGCCACCATCTCTAGGCTTCTGTTGAAACAAACCCTGAATGTCCTTTCAGTTGAAGCTATCATTCAGGGTTCATTGTTGTTGTTCCTTATTGAAAGCATCTGTAGCAAATACAGTACTTAATTATTCACTGTTTATCATACAATCTCCATTATTATGCCCCCCTTTCCCTTTATTTGTTCGGATTCCTCTACCAAGAGATCCTTTATCCAAAGCTTTATATCTTCAAATTTAATCCAACTTTCAAGGTCCTTTCAGTGTCATTTCTTTCATGATGTATTCCTCCTGTTCCTCCCAGCTCTAAAGAATTACTCTTTTCTCTCCATCCTTCGAACTCTTTTTTTTCTCTAACTTTTTTTTATTGTATAATGTAACATATATACAAAACAGAGAAAGAAAAAAGCAATAGTTTTCCAAGCACTCTTCAACAAGTAGTTACAGGACAGATCCCAGAGTTTGTCATGAGCTAACATACCATGATTTCAGATTTTTCCTTCTAGCTGCTCCAGAGCATTGGAGGCTAGAAAGAATACACATTTTTTATCATCACTTTTTTTTTGTGAAAAATAATATATATACAAAAAACCCCAATATATTTCAAAGCACAGCACAACAATTAGTTATAGAACAGATTCCAGAGTTTGGTACGGGTTATAAATCCAAAATTTTAAGTTTTTACTCCTAGCTGCTCTAAGATACTATAGACTAAAAGAAATATCAATATAATGATTCAGCAATCATACTCATTTGTTAAACCCTACCTTCTCTGCATAACTCTACCATCACTATTGATCTTTCTCTCACTCTTTAGGGGTATTTGGGTTATACCCATTTTACCTTTTACATGTTGGAAGGATTGTCAATAATAAGGGGTAGGAACATAGAAAATAGCTGATGTTCTGGAAAGGCTGGCCCCTCTAGGCTTCAAGACTTATCTGGTCCAGGGATCCATCTGGAGTTTGTAGATTTATAGAAAGTTACCCTAGTACATGGAACCTTTGTAGAATCTTATATATTGCCCCAGGTTTTCTTCAGGATTGGCTGGAATGTTTTTGGTTGGGGGTTGGAAAGTTATGATAGGTAGCAATATCTAACAGGTTTGTATAAGAGTGACCTCCAGGGTAGCCTCTAGATTCTATTTGAACTCTCTCAGCCACTGATACTTTATTTGTTACACTTCTTTTCCCCCTTTTAGTCAGAATGGTGTTGTTGATCCCACAGTGCCAAGGCCAGACTCATTCCTGGAAGTCATCTCCCATGCCACCAGGGAAACTTTCAACCCAACTCTTGTATCTCTTTTTCTATGACTATCCTTGGGCACTTAAAATAGACATATTTATGTACACAACCTATGTGCATCAGTAGATCTCAATTTGTTTGAGGACAAGATCCATATCCATGTTTTTTTTTTTCTCATTTCCCAGCACCCAGTACAATGTGTCTGCCCATACTAGGTACTCAATAAATTTGTACTGAGTGAAGGACTTAATGAAATGTTCAACGTAATAGAACATCTAAAAATGTATGTATAAGTGAAGCTGGTAATAGAGAAATATGGTTAATATAATATTTAGGAGATTTATGATAAGGAAGAAAATTCCCAGTAAAATAATTAAAGTCAGAGGAAACAGTCGATAGCAATTTCAGGCACAGCTTCGTGGAAAATGGCATACTGGTGGAACTGTGGGCCCATATCTCATGGCAATTTAGTGATTATAGTACAATTGTGGTACTTGGATGCTTACAGTACCTACCGATTTTAATGCAGCCGCAGCTGCTTTTCTTAATAACCCAGAGATCAGAAATCCTAAACCCAAGGTTATTTTTATTATGCCAGGGACACACAATATTGGCAATAAAACAGGGGAGTGTATGGTGCACAGTAATAGTGATAGTTGCAGACAAAGTATGAAAAGAACTAGAGCCACAAATCTCCCAGAACGGGACCCTTCACCTGGATAGGTGATGCAGTGGGTAGTCAAAGTCATTCTGAAAAAGTACAACAGGGTCTTAGGTGCAAACTCTAAAGTGAGTTGAAGGATAAGGAGAGATGCTTTGAGAAACACCTTTTCCAGACGTTGATAAAACTTTCCTCAACAAATTCACAGCACTCTAATCTCCTACGCACTCTGATCAATATCTTTTCCCTTCTATGTGTAGTTGATGCTGATCCTGCATGTTTTGATATAGTCCTTTCGCTGTCCTTGGCTGGTTTTCTAAACAACGAGGCTATAAGTTAGTCCTTGTAGAGAAAGCCACCTCCTTGCTCAAGCTTGTAAGGAGCCATGAACACTCTCAGGGTACCATACATAATTGAGGAAAGAAGTGAAATAATTCCAAGTATTTTCTAAAGCTTACTGAGTTGGAAAGATGCATGAGGAGGACTTTGGGGTACAGATAACATTCTATTTCTTGATCTGAGTGTTTGTTACTTGGGTGTGTTTATTTTGTGAAAAATCATTATCCTCTTCACTTATGATTTGAGCATATTTGTCTATGTATTTTATACTTTGATAAAAATTTAACTCAAAAATCTTATTGAAAAAAATCATGTTGCTATATCCCTATTCTGAAAGAAAACCTATATTAATGAGGGATGGGGCTGGCTGTGAGGCGAGGACACTAAGGGACTGAAATCAGCATTGTAGCAGACCACTCATTATGTTGTCTTGGAGGAATACTTTGGAGCTTGCCAACAATTTTTTAACACATTGCCGTGTTAAGTCTTCCAACAAAACCATGAAACGGGCATGTCTAACTGATCCCCAGAAAACAGGGGTCTTGGCATTAGGCTCAGGCTGTTGTTGTGTGAGCCATGGCCTAATATGACAGTGGGTGGAGTTTTCATGCAGTGAAAGTAAACAGGTGATAGTGACTTGGATTGAGTGGGCTGAAAAGGAAAGGTAAAAAAAAAAAAATCCAAGGTGGAAGGAGAAGGGGCAAGAATGAGTCTAAAACAAAGGATTGAAAACTGGGACATACATTAATGGAACAAAGAATATTCTTAAAATGTGAAAGTTCAGTCTGGAACAATTCTGACACCCTGTCTGAAATGCTTCCCTTTCAATTGAGTGCTTCCTCTTTGCATTTGATGCAACATTTCACCGCTTTCTAACCAAATTCTCCCAGGTATTCATGGACCTCCTTTCTCCTTGGCCCCAGCATGCAACTTTTAGAGACTACCAAGGAATGGGGCATTTAAGGAATTATTTCCTAGAAGTAATAGTGTGTTACCTTCCCTTAGGAAGGCCAATCACTAAGTTGTGACTGAGATATCTATCTTTGCTAAGTATCCCTGGCACACACCAAGATGTTTTCAGCATTTTTTATACTGTGGAACTGAAACATGGCACTCCCAGGCATGGATACATGAGGTAGCAGAACTTCTCCAAAGGTCATCTGCTGTAGTCTCTGCCTCTATTTCTTTTTACAAGCTTCTCTGCAAGTCCTTTCTTTATTGCTGGTCTTTGCAGTCACCGGCCTCATGCAGGTGTGGAAACTCTTACAGATATCATAAAAGAAAGGCTTTCAATTTGTTGATAATTTGTTCCAACTATTAGATGTGGAAGCAAGTATTTGTAACAGGAAAGAAGATAGAGTCAAATTAATGCCTTGTCTTACAGCCATTCCATCTTGGGATACTATGAGAGAGAGAATGAGAAAGAGAGAGAGGAGAATGTTGGCAGCTTTGTGGTTCTCAATCACTGGAGAATAATTTTGACATTTCTGTAAAGAAGATAGGACACTGACAGCAAGCAGCAGGAAGCCTGTATAGCACATTCCACTATTTGGGAGTGAACATTAACTTTAGCTTATAGTATGGGCAGCTGTAGCTTGAGACACTTGTCTGACAGTCATGTCAATCATCTCTACCTGATTCCAATTTACTTGTCTGGGAAAACTAATCAAAAAAACTATTGGCTAGGGGGTAAAAGTAAAATATGCTTCTCACTTTTAAGTTACTAGCATTTACTAAGTTTCTGCTGGGTTTGGGGTTAAAGAATTGCTGAGGTACTGAGTGCATTGGTCTTAGATAAGTCTTGGTAAGTAATTCATAACCCAGAAGCAGCATTTTATACTTTGTTCACATTCAAGACTCAAATCAGAAATACTCTACCATCTGAGATGTATCCACACAACCAAGACTGTTTCAATTCTGTAAAGTGAACTCATAGAAATATAATAGGAAAATATTATTTTAACCACTCATACACTTTGGCAAACAATGGGAAATTATTCACACAGTGCAAAATTATCTTTATTCAGAAGCTCACATAAGCAGCATGTTCACAATCAGAAACATTTTACATTAGCAATAAACACCAGACATTTATACAAGAGCCTCCTAAGGCTGGTAAATACTTTTATTGCTTCATTTGGCTACAGTCAAAGAAATAGATATCATTAACACATTATATGTTCTATATCATGTGTTGGGAACTATGAAGCTTTAGAAAGAGAGGGGTGAAGGCTCTTCAATATTCTCTGAAAAACAAAAAGCAGATTCTTGCAGGTCACTCTAAATATCCTCTTCTGATTTCAAGGCATAGCCTTACAAAGGCAGAGGAAAATACATATGTTTTAAGTCCTCACACACGCCCCTACACATAAACAGGTAGATTTTAAGGATATATAACTATTGTTATTGTACTTTTATGGGAAATGTTCAGAATTACATCATGCAATTTGCTCCACTGAACAAGTAATTGGAAAGCCCAAGCTCCATTATAAAGTATAACATGTCAATAATATGGGGAAACCCCCATAAAAGACATAGTCCTTGGAATTTGTGAACATACAAGGTAATATACTCATACAGCAAAAAGGACATTTCATATGGAGATTAAGTTAAGGACCTTGAGATGGGGAGATTATTCTTGATTATCCAGATGGGTTCAATCTAATCATATAGCCCTGTAAAAGCAAAGGACCTGACTATGTTGGACTTCTGACTCACTAAGATGACAGCCTAAGACATTGCAGAATTTCATTCTACCATACCATCTTTCAACAACCTGCAAAATTGGCAGAGCCATCTTCCTCAAACTCCAGAAAACAATTAAACTGTGGATTGGAAGACTATTAAGATATCATTTCTCCCCAAAGTGAATTACAGATTCATTGCAATTCAAATGAAAATTCCAATAGTCTTCTTTGCAGATATTGAAACACCAACCATCAAAGTTATGTGGGGACCTCAAATAGCCAAAACCATCTTGACAAAGAAGAACAAAGTTGGAGAACTCGTATTTCTCAATTTTGAAACTTACTACAAAGCTACAGAAATCAAAATAGCGTGATACTCGTTCAAAGACAGACCTATAGACCAATGGAATTGGATTGAGAGTTCAGAAATAAACTGTCACATCTGTGGCCAATTGATTTTGACATGGGTGCCAAATTCAATTGATGTGGAAAGAACAGTCTCTTCAACAAATGGTCCTGGGAAAACTGGATACTCATATGGAAAAGAATGAATATAAACTCCTACTTCATACATTTATAAAAATTAACTTAAAGTGAATCAAAGAAATAAATATAAGAACTAAAACTATAAAATTCTTAGAAGAAAACACAGGAAAAGTTATTTAGGAACTTGTATTAGACTATGGTTTCTAAGACCTTACCCCAAAAGCACAAGCAACAAAAGAAAAAAAATAGATGCGACATCATCATATTTTAAACTTCTGTGCATTGGAAGATGTGTTAATTAGATTCAGTTGTCAACTTGGCCAGGTGCGCATACCTAGTCTTGTTGCTGCGGACATAAGCCAATGGTACGTGAACCTCATTTGTTGCTAATTACATCTGCAGTTGGCTAGGAGGCGTGTCTGCTGCAATGAGTGACATTTGACTTAATTGGCTGGTGCTTAAATGAGAGAGCGCAAAGTAGCACAGCCTAGCAGCTCAGCTTTCCTCATCTCAGCACTCGCAGCTCAGCCCAGGCCTTTAGAGATGCAGAAAGAAGTCACCCTGGGGAAAGTTGTTGGAACCCAGGGGCCTGGAGAGAAGACCAGCAGACACGCTGGTCTCCTGTGCCTTCCACGTAAGAAAGAACCTCAGTGGAAAGTTAGCTGCCTTTCCTCTGAAGAACTAACAAAATAAATTCCCTTTTATTAAAAGCCAATCCATCTCTGGTGTGTTGCATTCCAGCAGCTAGCAAACTAGAACAGAAGACTTTATCCAGAATGTAAGAACACAACCTACTGGCAGAATATGTAACAAAATCCTCAACCAATAATAAAATGACAACACAATTAAAAATTGGGCCAAGGACTTGAATAGATAACATGTCCAAAGAGTTACACATATGGTCAATAAACACATGAAAAGGTGTTCAACATCCTTAGTCATTAAGCAAATTCAAATCAAAACCACAATGAAATATTTCATAGCTATTAGAATGACTACTACTAAAAAATGGAAACAACAAGTGTTGGAGAAAACGTTGAGTAATAGGGACACTTTTCATTGTTGATGGGAATGTAAAAGGGTACTGCTGTGGGAAATGGTTTGACAGTTCCTAGAAGGCTGAGTATAGAATCACTATATCACCCAATAACCCCAATTCCAGGCCTACAACAAAACAATACTGAAAGCAGGGATGCAAACAGATATTTGTATTATAGCATTATTATTCACAATTGTGAAAAGGTGGAAGAAATCCAAGTGTCAATTGACAGATGGATAACAAAATGGAATATATTCAACTGTATAGAGGAATGAAGTTTCGAGACATGTAACAATACAGATGAACCATGATGATGTCCAGGATGAGTGAAATAAGGCAGACCAAAAGGACAAATGTTTTATGATATCATGTATATAAAATAATTAGAATATTCAAATTAATGGAGTCAGAAACTAGAATGGAGGTTATCAGGGGCCAGGATGAGAAAGGGATTATTGAGTTACTGCCTACTTGGTTTGGAGTTTCTGTTTGGTGCTATGGATACACTGTGGTGTTGGATGGTGGTGATAGTGAAGGTAGCACCATATTGTGAATGGAATTAACACAACTGAACTATATATGTGAAAGTGGTTAAAATGGGAAATTTTGAGTTGTATTTATGTGCTACATAAATTACTATTTAAAAAGCCATGCCACTGTACAACATACTGAGCCCTATTGTAATTGTAAGACTAGGGACTATAGTTAATAGAATAATTATAATAATCATTACATCAATTTTAACAAAAGTACCACACTAATGCAAAGTGTTAATAGGGAAAAATGTTGGTGTGATGGGGGATATGTGGGAACTCTGTACTTTCTGTATGATTGTTCTGTAATCCTACAACTTCTCTTAAAAAAAATTGTTGGAACTTTCCCATCTGTAGTCAAAGGGAGATGTGGCTACATAAAATGGGTCAAGAGATGTAATGTTGCTGTCTTTTAAATGGAGGAAGGGAGCCAAGAGACAAGGAAAATGTGTGGCCTCTAGAAGCAAGAAGAGGCAATGAAACAGACTCTCCCCTAGGGTTCCTCATAAAGGAATGCAGACTTGCTGAGCCCTTGATTTTAGCCCAGGGAGACGTATGTTGGACTTCTAATGTACAGAACTGCAAGATAATGATTTAAACTGTTTTAAGACACTTAGTTTGCGATAATTTGTTACAATGGGAATAGAAAACTAATATACACAGGCTGTCAGGTAAGGGTTACTTGGTGCTATATCTCAAATAAATGTGAATAGCCATTTGGACTTAGACGTCAGTGATAATATTGGATGTGAGTATGGCTGTATTTGATAAAAATACTGACAAACTCAGAAATGAGTGCTTGATTTCAACAACCATTTAGCAGGTCGTTATTACATAAAGGTATTCTATATAGTAGGGGATATGAATTGCTTTTCAATGTTATAATTTAATCATCATATAGAGCCAATTAATAGTCATGGAAAGTCATGATATTATATTTACTGTGAAACCATTATTTAGGGTCTCATCCATTACTTCATCCAATATACCCTTTTACAACACACCAAATGGGAAATTTTTCTCAAAATTTAGTACCAGCAGAAAATCTGTCTCCATGATGAATTATTATATGTATTCCTGTGATATAATTTGAAGTATATAAGTTAGTCCTATAAATTCTTCACGTGTAGTAGCCAGAACTATCATGTTCTTATTTGTATTTAAGTACTTAGTGCTCTGCACAAGGAATTCCCCCCAAATTATTTATGAAATGAATTAACGACTTCGACTAAAGATGGTTCAGAGCTAGATTTTAAAATTGTATCAGATCTTTTGTTAGCATAATTACTTCCCTTGGTTCTTCCCTTTCCCACTTTTACTTCTTTCTTGCTCTCTTTATTGCATTTGCCTTGTCTGCTCTCAAAGGGGACAACACTTGCATAACTAACCCTGTGAGGGTTAGCTTGTGGGGGAAAACACTTGCATAACTAACCCTGATAAAAGACAGAAGGAAAAAGCACTGAAACAGAAATTCAAGCAAGTGTTACAAGAAGCAAAAGGAAGATGTAGCTAAGAATAATGAAATTTTGGTTAGGAGAAAAGGACATTCCAAAATAAAGGGATGTCATTAACCTGAATAGCTCGTTTAGAGGACATTGAGTACTAGTATTACTATAGCAGAAAGATCATAAATAGTGAGAAGGAATATCGAAAGGCAGTAGAAATAATACTGCGATGGCCAATGACAGCTTAGCTAAAGGATTATAGCATGGCATTACAGGCAGCACAGAGATGTGGAAGGGGTTTCAGAGAAGAAAACAAAACAAAACTCTGATGATGATAGAAGGATGGTCTGGAGAAATGGGAGACAGAAAGCAGAGAAATCAATTTGAATATTATTGTAACAGTCCAGGGTACAGATAGTAAGTACCAAACACAGACAGATGGAGATGGAGTCAAGGGAATCTAAAGAAGTAGAGTCAACATGACATGACCACTGATCGGATGTGAGGATTGGGAAAGAGGGAAAGAGAAAATTACTATGGAATGATGTGATATGAGTTAAATTGATAGGAACACAATAGAAAGAAGAGATGTTGAGGATAAAAAATAATAATACACCAATACAGTATATCTCCAATTTATTGAAGGACAACCATTGCCAGGTTTTGTTTCAGATATATTATAGTCACAGTTATTCTTCAAAATAGATTTCATAGCACTCATTTTATATCTGCACAAAGAGTTTAAGTATCTTCTCCAAAGTCCCACAGCAATTAATAGCCATAAACCTAACCCTAAGTCTCTCCTGGTACTGAGGCCATGCGCTTGGTTATTCCTTACAGCCCAATTTCACTTTGGACATGTTGAGTTTGGAGGGCGAGAAGTGCACCTCTGATAGCTGGTTGCCTCAAATGTGCAGGCGGTTCCTAGAGAAATAACCATGCATACAGATTTAAATTATACAAGGGTCAAAGATAGTTGGGGTGTTGTCTAAGATAATGTATGGACAACACTCGGGAAGAGAAAATCTCAAGATCTGGACCAACTGAGATGTTATACTTAAAGAGTAGGTAGAGAAAGAAAAGTCAGAGGAGGAAATTGAGAAGTGAATGAGAAATAAGAAATGAACAAGAAGAGCACGGTGTCATAGAAGGCAAGTGGGAGCAGGTCAAAAATATTTAATTGCAATAAACTCTGGAAAGTTACATGAGGGTGAGAATAAGGAAGGAACCACTGGATTTTGCAGTAGGAAATTCATTAGTGTTCCTGAAAGCAAAGCATCATGTAAATTATCAGGTAGTGGTAGAGCACAGAAGCAAGATTGTAGGGTGGGGTATTAAGGAGGAGTGAAGAAGTAAAACCTGTTCTTCATGACATTTGGCAATGACAGGAAGGCTAGAGATAGGACAGAGAATGGAAGGGCAAGGAAAATCAAGATAAGGGTTTTTCCGCACCCCCCCCCCCAACCCTGTACTTTGTAAGATCTACAGGCAGGCTTGGTCAAGTCAAAGAAGGCAGTGGAGAGAGAAGAACATTAATAAATGAGAAAAAGACAGATCTTCCCCTACTGCCTTAATAGATCATTTTGTGCCAAACTCCCATGATGGCAGTCTGCTGTGACAGCACTGATGGCCACATAGTGGGCTGCAGAGAGGGCTGAGGGCAGCTCTTTGGAACACCTAGCACATTGCAACCATTAAAACTCTCTTTAACATAAATATAAAAATAAAAACAAAATCCGGTTAGGGTTGTTATTTAAAATTCATGCACAGAAAAATGCTGTATCTCAGACATGACCCATCACTTAGCATAGTTATATTGTTAGTAAATACCAAGTCACTCAATCTTATGAGAGTTTCTTTGACACCCATTTGGTAGCACTTACTTGAATACTTACATACATGAAATGAAAATCAAGTTACTTATGTTTGCTACAGAACTTGATTTGAATGTTGAAGTGAGTAATCAGAAACAAATGTGTAGGGTGCCAAAGGTAAACTATCTGTGAAGACCTCAGGCTCTTGGGTGTAGCCCATGTCATACAGAATATGCAGCAACCATAATGCTCATTTTGCATGCTGGCTACACATGAAGAGTGGGAAGGGTAGAATATTAGTTTGGCTCTAAAAGTGGAGCAACTACAGCAACAAAAGCTCTGGAATATGTAGTAAATGTGAGGAATAAAGAGACCAGGAAATGACATGAGTAAATAGAAAGCTTGGTAACTTGGAGAGAATTGAGAAATTAAATAAAAGATGGCCAAGGAAACCTGCCAGCCCTGAAGAGAAATGCCAAAAGGAACAGCATCACTGTTGAATCCTAGATTTCTTTGTCCCTAGAAGAGTGATTTTAAAAACAGATAGAGGACACTGACTTTAAAAGGATTTAATGGGGTTATAGGGATGGTGAAGTGACCTCTAAGAGCCACTCCTCCTGGTGAGCCAGGGCACGTTATCTTCTTCTGGCGCCCATTCATTCTGAGTAAATATGGTTTTTTTTTTCTATTATTTTTTTTCCTTTAATTTTGAGTCCTTTTTTTTTCGCATGGGCAGGCTCTCTGGGAATTAAACCTGGGTCCCTGGCATGGCAGGCAAGAATTCTGCCCCTGAGCTGCCTTCACACCACCCCTCAGAGTCAATATGTTTTAATAATATATTTTAATTAAAACAGATTAAAAACACAATACTAACAGATTATAGGCTAATGTAAATTATAAACAATCTTTGCCTTCCCTGAATTCACAGCACAATCAGATTGAAAGACATTTAACAATTTAAAACATAAATGTTAAGAACTAAAAAAGAAGGAACATGTGTAAAAATAGTTTTATTATACCTACTATATTAGGTATAATAAAGAATAACTGATATATTCTCAAATTTTCTCTGAGAATCTGAAATGGTTTGTTTTTACTTAGCAATCACATTTGGCACAGCAAACCCCAGTTCCTTGGTCATGAGGCCATCAGAGTCTCATTCCATACTACTTCCTAGGATGAGAACTGATTCAGCCGTGTTCCTCTCCTGGTGTCTTTGAGACTTCTGCTTCTATTGGTTCTCCACAGTGACCTCCCCCTCCCTGCCAGTAGCTCCTTCCCTCCCAGACCAACCTGTCTCCCTCCACGCTGACATCACAAACAGAACATTCTTCAAAGTCCAACTAATGTGTCATTTCCTTAGTGAAATCTTCCCCAGCTGCTGTGCTTTAGTCCCTTCCCACTGACATGTGGTACCACAGAAGAAATGTCTACTGGTTTTCTGATTGTTTCCTAATTTTTAAAATAAAGTCTGTTATTTTTCACCTGGGATTTAAATGCATGTCACATCTGTCCTTGGTTAAGGAAGGCATGATAAATGCCTTTATCTAAAACTTTCAACTGGTGAAATAAATCACCACAGAAAGCTGACAAGATTCAGAGACCACAGAAAGCTGACAAGATTCAAAGTACACAGGATTGGAAACAGAATATTTGGGTTCAAATTCAGGCTCCACCGTCAACGCATTCTATGATCTAAAACAGGTCATTTAACTTCTTTGGGCCTCAGACTGCTGAAAAAGAAAAATCTTGGAGTTGAGGAAGACAGAGTTCTCTGGTGCTCTGCAAACTAAACGCCCTATGACCTTCCTCAGAGACATGCAATACACATGCTCAGACCCATCCAAACACATTTATATGAAGTGGTGCACCAAAGCTTGTGCCAACTTTAAAAATGTTAGGTCTGATCTTCCTCTTGAAATAAATCATTGGTTCTCCCTCCCTATTATCAGTTCTGAGAAGATGCTTCAACCATGACAAGACAAAATATGAAAGAAGATTAATTGATGAACTGAAAAATCCTTGCAGTCACAAGGACATAAAAGGAAGAAAAAAAAAAAAGAAAAAATCCTGACTACTACATTTTTTTTTCAGTCCTTGTTTATGTCAGATTTCAAAGTTTTTTTAGTCAAATGGTCTTCCTACCTCTCACTAATCTTTAATAACAACTGCCCAAATTGTTAATATAAAGGAATATATGTCTTCATGCTGTCATTAACTAGCCTAAATAAAGCTCCTATTTACAATCACTTTCAACCCCTTGAGAGATATGATGTTCTCTCTGTTGCCACTTTATTTTACCTCTACAAAGCCACATGAGAAATAGTTTTTCTTTTAATTATAATACATTTGCTTGGAGGATAGGTTTGAGATGATTCAATGGCATTCTGTCCAGACAGTAAGCAGAAGATGCAGAAAATACAGTTGCTACATTCAAAGGATGAATAATTGCAGCTAATTTTCCTTGAGGTCTCACCATGAGCCAGATTTTTCACACTCAGAGCAATCCTAAATATGAGTGCCACTATTACTACCACCTTAGCTATGTTTGGTCCTGGAGACGAGACTAATCTCATGGTACTATCTGGAAAAAAATTGAGAACTATGCATCAATAAGGAAATTCTTCATGGCACTAAAGAGTATGAATTGGTAAAAGTGGATACAGAATAAAAGGATTACAGTTGCAATGTAAATTTCAGCAGGAGGTGACATTGGAGTCCATTTTGAAACTGCTAATAAGTACAAACAAATGGTTATAAGGAGGAAGGACATTCCGGAAAGAAAGATAGTATATGACACAGAGAGTTTCATTCCAGCAACTATCACATCTATAATTTATTTGCTCCTGTCAGTCTTCCCTGTCACATTGTATGAGCTATAAGACTCTCTCTTGCCTAGTCTACAATAATATAGGTTGAATGAATAAAAACACATGTATTACTTGGCAGACTGAACTATTGGCCCCAATTCTTTATTCATCATATATCTAAGCCCTTTGCCATGTAATTTTTCAGTTATTTGCCCCCACCCCACCACCACCAAAGGCTACAGTGAACTTCCATTGATTTTGGGCTTTAGCAATATGACTTGCTTAAGCCAATGTAATTATTTTAGGTGTGACACAAGCAGATGCTTAAAGTATGCTTTCACAATACACTTTGTCCCTTGTGCTTCTGCCATCACCACAAGAAACGTGCAGCTAAGTGTGTGTGATGAAGAGCAGACCAACTATGAGAGCTGGAGACAGTTAGTTAGAGTAATATGCAGTCAAAACCCTACATTGCTGGGTATGTTAGTGTGGGGCTGGAGGAAGGGAATGAAGTAAGGACAAAGCAGTTGAGGGGCAGTCTCACTAATCAAATTTACAAGTTTATACTTCAGCAGGGGGGGGTGTAGAGAAAAATAAGTTTAGCATAGAATGTTTATAATGAAGTTCAGAAAGATAAACAAGGAACTAGAGGCTACAAAAATAAAATATTCCTCAGACTAATTATGCCCTGCTCAAAAGCAAGGTTCACTGTCTGCTAACTTTATGCCTCTTTTTTTGGACAGAGTGTCTTTCAACACTTTCTCTTGATGAAGCTCTTGTTTTGCAATGTTTTATATGCAACCCTGGCTAAATCCAACCCATTCCAAAAACTTGATGATTAGCCATCCTCCACTAGCTGTGATAGTAGTCTACAATCATCATTAAGGTATATTTGTTAAAAACATACATGCCCGGCACCCTACTCAAAACTAAAAGAAAGAAGCTAAGCAAAAGGAGAGGATTTGAATTCATGAATGCCAAGTAGAGTAGCTTACTTGCTCACCTCCACCACTTAGCTGCTCTCCCCTTAACCACAGCTGCTTCAATAGCAGATGCCAGTAGGCTTAATGATGTTAATCCGAAGATTTTTGTAGCTAATAAATTCAAGTAGGCAATGCCACATACTTGGATGCACATATTAATAAACTGAACTCCTTAAGTCTGGGAACCTAGCGATGAGTGTCTAGTTTGCTAGGCTACTAAAAGCAGATACCTGGAAAAGGGTTGGCTTTTAACAATGGCAATTTTAATACCTTACAAGCTCACAGTTTTGAGGCTATGAAATGTTCAAATCAAGGCATCATCAAAACAATGCTTTCTTCCTGAGGACTGCCTGCTGGCAATCCTGGACTCCTCTGTCACATGGCAAGACACATGCTGGTCTCTCCCTTCTCCTTCAGGTTTTGTTGCTTTCAGCTTCTTGTTTTCATGGCTCTCTCTCTCTTTGTCTGAATTTCATTCTCTTATAAAGGACTCCAGAATAGAGAATAAAGACCCACTCTTAACTTAAGTAGCCTCACCAAAAGATCCTACTTAGAATGGGTCCACACCCACAATAATGAATTAACTTTAAGAACATACTTTTTAGGGGTTCATACAGCTTCAAACACAGATTCCAAGGGCATGAAGGTGATAACCCAGCCTGCAGCCTGCAGGACTCTTGGACTTCAGCATCAGGTTCAAATTCAGCTCTTAGTGTACACTGATTTTTAGGATATTTGGGACCTTTACTAGATACAAAGGGTCCTCTCCTAAGCGGAATAGGCTTTCCTGAAATAAGAAGCAATTTCCTGGGGTCTCTCCATTGAAAAATGCCTGGAACCAAGAAGGGACCTGTATGTCAGAGGTGAACTGTAGGATTGAGAATGCATTCTAAATTAGAGTTCCTGCAAGAACACAGACCTCTGCAGCTTCTGGAGGGGCTTGATAAGAAAATGCAGGATATTCGTAGACATCATTGCACACACGCCTCACATCCTATGGAACGTTGCTTCAATTTTCATCATTTGTTTTTATTTCTCAAACAATATATATCCTATCTCCAACTATTATCTGTTTTTTCAAGTCTACAACCAAAAACCATAGTGTATGTCTGAGTCAATTTTTCTAAAATTTGTCATTCTTTTTTCCCTCAAATTCTACGCTTCTATGATAAAAATAATTGAATTATAAATTTTGATAGTGGTTCTTTTTGGTAACAGCAGCAAAAAAGTATTTCAAATTCCTTTAATTTTCTCAAAGTAAAGAATAACCTATTTATTTTAACTTTACAACAGAAGAAACAAGTATTTTCCAGATTATCAACTCCTGAGAAGGCAGCTGGATCATTAGAGAAATGCATTTTTTTTTAAGACCTTGAACTTCAATGACTTCTTAATTGTGAAGCTCATTGAGTGTTAAGGAATCACATTTTTCTCTAAAGCTCATACCCATTAAGCAGAGAAGATCCATTGTGGTTATTAAGATACTACAGGATCATGGCACCAGCAAGAGGCAGGAGAATAGGAGGCCACAGACCAGAATTACAACATTCCTGCTAAGAAACTAATTGCATAGACAATGCAGAGTAAATGAAACTTCTGCTACCAGAAAAGGGAAACCAAAGTCAGGACAATCTAAAGATGTTTCACAACATGTTTTAACTCTGCTTCTTTCAAAGGGGTCCTTTAGAAGCATTTAAGAACTTTTGCTCATGTGCAGACTCAAAAAGCATAATTGCAAAATTGGTAGATAATTGTACTTCCAATGTCTTCACAGGTTTGTGAAATAAGTCAGAACATTTGAACTAGTGACTACAACCGAGCAATAGTTGGAAGGTATGCATTCAGACTAAAATTTGAGCAATTGCAAGCAAAGTGGGATAACAATACCTTGCAATTAGTATGTTAGCGTGGATATAATGAAGATCGTTCAATATGGTAGGGTATGGGCCACAGATATGGTATTAGGTAAGATAAGAAAACCACAGCCAAAGAAGACTCAATCTACTGCTAAGATATTGGTTTAGAATATTTGAGGTGGGGCTTGGGCACCCATATTTATGAAATTTCACAGGTAATTTGGATGTACCATTAAGACAGGAGTTGCTTACCAACATTATGCTTAATAATCACTGTACTCATGCTTCTGGACAGAGGCATCACATCCTTTTGTTGAATCCTGTTATGGACCATTAAGGTCTTCTATAATCCCTGACAATAGCCCTTTTTTCATCCTTTCCTTCTTAACTTCTTGGAAAAGCTTTCTATATTTTGTTCCATCTTCACCTACCATTCTAAATTCAAACTATTGCAATCCAGCTTTTATAACCCTTAGCTCCAATGAAACTGGTCTAAGGTCAACAACAACATCCTTCTTTGATAAATTCTAATGGGGATTTTTAGCCCTAATGTTTTTAGCCCCTGGTCTTAGTAGTAACTGGTGTTACTGACCACACCCTCTTTAGAACAATGTCCTTCTCTCTTCTTTTGCACACTTTCACGGGCTTTTCTTCCTCTTCCTGTAGCTGAATGTCTCATCTGAGTTCCATTTTCCGTCCTCCCCTCTTCCCACTCTAGATGTTCTTCTTACTCACTTGGTTTTCTCAAGGATACACTGATCATGCTCAAATAATTCTCATTAGCCTAGATTTTTACTTTCTTACAGCCACACCAACGGGACTTAATGTCGAAGATGGAATTATCTCCACCACTCACACCCTCCTACACCACACCTGCTCTTTTCTATTTACATGATTTTCAATGCTTTTTTATTTTATCTAAGCTTCTGTAAACTGCAAATCTCTTCCTCCATTTTTAAACCCGTGGAGGCTACAGTTTATGTTTTCTCTATCAAGATAAATAAGGAAAGGAGAAAAGATTAGAACGAAATAATAGCAAAATCTTGCAAAAGACAATTCAGATGCAGTGGCTATTTGAGGGCGCAAACATGCTTAGTTACTTCTAATATACATGACATATGAATAGATAGGGATTGAGACTTAAAACCAAGGAGACAACACGGACAAAGGCTAGAAAAGCAGCTAAGCATTGACCCACATGATCCATATGTGGTGTATTTATATTGGTATTTTGAAGTGTCTATAATGATGGGGAAGAAACCATATATTGCCACTGGAGGTCCTTAAAGGTTCATTTCTTAGACAGAAGCACAGTAAGATCTATAGTGAATCTTCCTACATGGTTCAGGAAACTTAATCTGATGACTATTCTTGGGCCATTTACCATTTCTGCTTTCTTGTGGCACAATGGGTAGAGAATACTATTCATGAACAATAAATTACCACTGCTTAAAGATGCTTCTTCATCAATGTTGGTTTGTAGAAAGAAGTTCAGAAAGGCTAAAGGTATATTGAGAATCCACAGTTCATAAGGAATACTAATTAGTTACTATTTATTGAATGATTTTCCGATTTTGGCACTACACCTGAACTTTTTTTGTTTTTTCTCTTTTGCCTGGGCTGGCACCAGGAAATAAACCCGGGTCTCTGGCATGGCAGGTGAAAACTCTG